>NC_057795.1:11520464-11526002 GCF_018294505.1 Triticum aestivum | reverse complement strand
AGTATCATGGTTTCATACGGAAATTCGTCTATTACAAAGGGATTTCATTTTTTAAAACTGATTTGAACTCCCTTGATTTTTTGTGTTCAAAATGCACCATTCAAAGCCACATCATCAATTTACAACCCTTTCTGACTTCATTTGTTCTTTTTCATGCATTTACTGATTATTTTGAGCTATAAGACCATGAAATTGAAAAGCATTTGAAATGAACTCTGAAAAGGTTCCAAGTTGGCATGGTATCATCATTTCACCCACATTGCATGCGCAAGAAAGTACAGAGGCTTACGGCAAAACCTGGATGCACTTCGTGTACAAAACGGACAATCTCTTTCGAAGTATCATGGTTTCATACGGAAACTCGTCTGTTACAAAGGGATTTCATTTTTTAAACTTATTTGAACTCCCTTGTTTTTCTGTGTTCAAAATGCACCATTCAAAGCCACATCATAAATTTACAACCCTTTCTGACTACATTTGTTATTTTTCATGCATTTACTGATTATTTTAAGCTATAAGACCATGAAGTTGAAAAGAATTTGAAATGAACTCTAAAAAGGTTCCAAGTTGGTATGGTATCATCATTTCACCCACATAGCATGTGCGAGAAAGTAGAGAGGGTTACGGCAAAAACTGGATGCACTTCGTGTACAAAACGGACAATCTCTTTCGAAGTATCAGGGTTTCATACGGAAACTCGTTTGTTACAAAGGTATTTCATTTTTTTGAAGTTATTTGAACTCCATTGTTTTTCTGTGTTCAAAATGCACCATTCAAAGCCACATCATCAATTTACACTAGTAGAAAAACACCTAATAGTCCCGGTTCATAAGGGCCTTTAGTCCCGGTTCATGAACGGGGACTAATGGGTCGTTACTAATACCTCCACCCATTAGTCCCGGTTCAAACACGAACCGGGACCAATGTGCCTCCACGTGGCCCTGTGCGCCGAGCCCAGTGAGGGGGCCTTTGGTCCCGGTTGGTGGCTCCAACCGGGACCAAAAGGCATCCACGCGTCAGCATTCCAGTGGCTGGGGTTTTTGTTTTTTGTTGAAAGGAGGGGAGGTTGGGGGTTTTGGGGTGTTAATTTAGGTGTTTCATATATTGTGTTAGCTAGCTAATTAATAGAGAGAGTCCTCTCTTATGTCCGTGCTTGGTTGACGCTATGCACTATATATACATAAGTGATCGAGAGAACCATTCAGTACATAAGTTCGTCATGCATACCGAGAGAAGTGATCGATCGACCTCTCCTTCTCCGAGAGATTGGTCGAACAACAAGTTTTCGTATCATGTATCCGACGCTACTAACTACATACATGTACAATATGTATAAGATCTCTTAATTACAAACCCCTAGCATTTGAAATCAATTTCCACATGGTATTCTCCGGCTTTACTGATGACGTGGTCAAGAAAGAATCCCGCCAATTCCTCTTGAATTGCTTTCATGCGATCTGGTTCTAGGAGTTCATCCCGCATCTGCCACGTCTAATTTGAAGAAGGGGGTTAATTAATACATATATATGAATGAAACTCAACAGAAATGATGGTGTAATAAAATGAAATTGTGAATATTATTGCTTACGCACTTCATATTGTCTTCTAGAGTAGCCCCGCTTGTTTTTCAAAGTCGCGGTGTGGATGAACTCGCACACGTAGTATCCACAGAAAACATTCCCTTCCTCCTGCCACAAGCACTTTACGAGAAATAGAGGTCAATCAAACTGATAATGAAGCATTATAAATGGCATTGATGAAAGTATAGCTATAGAATCAACGGGAGATGCGCGCAACTAGCTAGCCAGTAGTACTTACTTTCGGGTATTTATATGTCAGCTCCTTCGGCAGTCCCGGAGCTTCTGCGGTGAACTATTTCCAAACCCTGCAAGACAAAGAAAATAATTATTATTACTTGAGATATCAGGAAATGAACAAAAAGTTGCCGATATGGTGCGATAATGATCGCTTGAACTTACTTGTTGAGCATTTCAGTGATGTCCGCATAGGATTTGGAATCTTTCCGTCTCGAGTCTAAGACGGTTACTAGTCCACGCTCAAGATTAATCTCCAGAAGAATATAGCGGTACCTGCGCACGCATGCATAACTCATCAATTACATTACTATAAGCTCGCTTGAGTAATAAGGGAAACCGAATATGCACACGTCAGTAACACTCACGGGCCGTTGTAAGGAAAGAGTATGGTATCTTTGTTTTGATTTTTGATCAACGATTGTAGAAAGTTGTCCTCGGCCTCTTTGACGTTCTTCTCAACCAGAAATACATCTATGATATTTGTGTTAATGAACCCAATATCATAAATTTGTTGTTTTTTGCACTCGACGATTTTCAATCTACATAATATATTGAGGATAATTAATTATAAATAAATGCAATGAAAGAGCCAAGCTATATATAGAGACTTAATAACAGAAATAGTACTTACAGGCAGTAGCAAAAGACCATTAATTTATCAAGGGCCTTTTGATTGAAGAACTCGAAGAACTCCTCAAATGGAACAGTTAACAGATCATTGCAATGAGATCGTGCTCCTCTTTAATATGCAGATACAAAGCATTCTTACCCTCAGACTCTCTGCAGGTTTCCATGTACCAATTATGGAATCTTCGCATCATTGTTGTCAGAGATTTTTCATCTTTGACGAGAGGCTTCCCATACTCGTATGTGTGTTCGTCCACCTCCAAGAAATCAGGAAGTGCATCGTCAGGCAGGTAATCGTCAAGATTGCCATAACCGACCACCGTCCCCGGAGCATTAGACACATTGAGCGGGGGGCAGGATTGTTGTGCTTGTTCGCCAAGCTGGGCAATTTTTTTCCATTTGCTCGTTGTTTTGACCTTTTAGCACTGACAGTAGTTCCCGACCGCTGGGCTTGGAGATATGTCTGTTCAGTAATGCGCTCATAGTTGGTTCTCGGCGGAGACTTTGGTGGTTTCCTCAGGCCATCGATAGTGCGCTTTGCTTTCACCGGATCTACCTTCTCCTCCGGAGGTGGATGTCTCTTTGCTTTCACCCCTTCAAAGAACTCCTTCACGTGGGTCCGCACAATCGTATCGTTTTCCTCCTCGGACCCCTCGTACGGTAACTTCTCTAGAGGCTTGAGAGATGATGGACCGTATTTGTATTGCCTCCCGCCTCTGGTTGTGCTGCTAGACGCCGGAGCAGACGGAGCGGCTGCAGCGTCTGTCTTCTTTCGTGCTTGCTTACGAGGCGGAGGAGAAGGAGTACCACGCGCTGGAGCAGCCGGGGCGGCGGCGGGTCTCTTCCGCCCTTGCTGGCGAGGCGGAGAAGGAGGATGCTGCAGGCTGCTCGGGAGCGCCGGCGCAGGCGGAGAAGGAGGCGGAGTGCCGCCATGCACCGTAGAAGGAGGCGGAGTGCCGCCACGCGTGCCCTGATCGTCACTCGTCGGAGGAGGAGGCGGTGGAGGAGGCGGAGTGCCCTGACTCGCCGGAGCAGGAGGAGGAGGCGGAGGAGTCCAGTTCAAAAGGTTGATGAGCTCCTTCTTCCATAGGCATGGAGTCTTCAGAGCAGAACCCAGCCTAGTCTCCCCTTCACCGGTAGGATGGTCAAGCACGAGGTCCTCAAATCCCTCCGCTATTTCATCCACCATCACCTTAGCATATCCTTTTGGAATCGGCTGGCAGTGATAAGTTGTGCCAGGTCCACTAGGATAAACTTGGCCAACAGCCGCCTTGACCTTCAAAGTCATCCATCGCGCCATCATGTGGCAATTTTGAGACTACGTGATACCATCCACGGGATAGCTGGCAGGAGCCGTCAAGACATGCTTCGGCTGAAGCAGCTCGGTGGAAGCCACGCTGCTTCTCCGCTGAGATGGCGGGGTAGCTTCGGGGGATGCTTTGGCAGGTCGTTTGCTGCGATCTGCTGCTTCTCGTTCCTCTTCTCGATCCTCTAGCCCCATTAACCTTTCGTGCAGCGCCTGCAGTTGGTCCTGCTCCAGTTTCTTCCTCCTCTCGTGGGTTTTGTAACCCCCTGCGTCCGGAAAACCAACCTTCCATGGAATGGAGACTGGCGTGCCTCATGTCCATCCAGGGTGCTCAGGATTCCCAAGGGCCATTGTGAGCTCGTCCTTCTCCCTGTTTGGAAGGAACGTCCCTCGCTGCGCTGCATCGATATAGTGTCGAAGGTTCTTAACTGGTATTTCCAGTTGCTCGTCCATCCACTGGCAAAACCCTGTTACAGGGTCCAAGGTTCCGCCAGACCCGAAGAACCAAGTCCGGCAACAGTCTGGCCGTCTCATTTTCTCTGGTTCGATCCCTTTTTCAAGCAGATAATTCTCAGCCTTGGACCACTTAGGCCGGGCTTGCAGGTAGCCACCTGAACCCGTGCGATGGTGAAGCGTCTTCTTCGCAGCATTTTTCTTGTTTGTCTCCGACATCTTCTAACTCTTTTCCGATATCTTGTGGGCCACAAATGCGGGCCAGTGATCTTTGATCTTCTCATATTTGCCGATGAATTCTGGTGTCTTTTTATTTTTGACAAACTGGTTCAGCTCTTTCCTCCACCTCCTCATTAGGGTTGCCATCTTCTTAAGAGCACAAGACTTGATTAATTCCTCTTTAACTGGCTTCTCCGGATCCTCCTTTGGCGGTAGGGTGAAATTTGCCTTCAGCTCAGTCCAAAGATATTCTTTCTGCATATCATTGACATAAGACACCTCAGGGTCTTCCTCCTTAGGCTTATACCATTGCTGGATGCTGATCGGGATCTTCTCCCTAACAAGAACCCCGCACTGAGAAGAAAATGCCTTCCTTGTCCGGATGGGTTCAATCGGTTTGCCGTCGGGCGCGATTTCTATGATCTCAAACTTTTCATCCGAGCTCAACTTTTTCTTCAGGCCTCGTCTCCTTACCGAAGTTGTCCTCGATCCGGAGGGCTAGAAATTATAAGGAAGAAAGACGAGAGTAATTAATATGTGTACATATACCAAAACAATGGAAGCATCAATTAACTAGTCAGCACGGGCTTAACTAATATATATATATATACCTGGCCGGGCTCGGTTCGGTCACCGGAGCAGTCAGCACGGTCTCCTTCTTGTTCCTCCATTGTGTCACCAGAGCCATCATGAACATAGTCCTGTTCTTGTACCGGCATTAATGGGCCGAAGCCATCATGAACATAGCCCTCTTCTTCACCCCGTTCTTCCAGCTGACCAACAACGGTGTCGAGGAGAAATGACGCAACTTCATCCCTTCCATTTGCGATTATGTCCCTCAATACCGCTTCTGTTTCTTCGTCTCGGCAGTGCTCCATAGTTTCTGCAAATATTTACAACATGTTTATGTATGGTACAGATGGAACTAGTGGCAAACATAGAACTAGCCAGGTAATCACAATAAGGAATCATGTTAGTGGCCTCGACGCTGCTTCTCTAGGGTTTGGGGTCGCCTCAACACAACAACGCTTCCAGAGAGTTAATTTGTCGGGTAGGGGCGCGACGGGAGGGGGTAGGAGACCAACATCGTTTTCTCTCTAGGGTTTGGGTGTCCTC
>NC_057795.1:11519732-11520365 GCF_018294505.1 Triticum aestivum | reverse complement strand
CGACAACGACGCGAAAACGACGAGAAAGGAAAATAATTAAGGAAAAGGAAGAAAAGAGGAAGAAGGAAGAAGGAAGAAGAAGAAGAAAAAAAAAGAGGAGAAGAAGAAAGGAATAGAGGAGAAGAAGAAAAAATAGAAACTTAAAAGTTTCTATTTTTTCTTCTTCTCCTCTATTCCTTTCTTCTTCTCCTCTTCTTTTTCTTCTTTTTTCCTCTTCTTATTTATTTCTCCTCTTCTTCCTCTCCTCTTCTTCCTCTTCTTATTTTCCTTTTTCCTCTCATTCTTTTTCTTCTTCTTTCTTCCTTCTTCCTTCTTCCTCTTTTCTTCCTTTTCCTTATTTTACTTTCTCCTCTACACTAACCTAAAATGCACTAACCTAAAATCGATATCTACTAACAACCGAAATAAAAAATTAATACATATATGAAAAAACATATATAAACAAAAAAATGCCTCATCCATTAATTGAGAAGAAGTTTAAAGATATTACAGACAGCATAGATATACAAAGTCTCAGTATCCATACATTAGTTT
Source organism: Triticum aestivum (assembly GCF_018294505.1). Lineage (NCBI taxonomy): Eukaryota > Viridiplantae > Streptophyta > Magnoliopsida > Poales > Poaceae > Triticum > Triticum aestivum. Next base: position 11,519,831 of record NC_057795.1, on the reverse strand, counting down.
ACCCGAATGCTTGGCACCCATATTACTCCAAAGAGCAACCTTCTCCTCGATGATGGTGAGCAGAATTGGTGTTGGCATGGACTTGTGCCGAAACAGCCA
>NC_057795.1:11519049-11519722 GCF_018294505.1 Triticum aestivum | reverse complement strand
TTTTTTTCTATTTTTTCTTCTTCTCCTCTATTCCTTTCTTCTTCTCCTCTTCTTTTTCTTCTTTTTTCCTCTTCTTATTTATTTCTCCTCTTCTTCCTCTCCTCTTCTTCATCTTCTTATTTTCCTTTTTCCTCTCATTCTTTTTCTTCTTCTTTCTTCCTTCTTCCTTCTTCCTCTTTTCTTCCTTTTCCTTATTTTACTTTAAATTCTCCTGTACACTAACCTAAAATGCACTAACCTAAAATCGATATGTACTAACAACTTAAAAAATAATACATATATGAAAAAAAACATCATCATATCATCAACAGAAAAAATAGTATTTTTTCTAAAAATCTATCTTTTGCATATATACATCAACATATATATACACTAACCTAAAATGCACAAAAATGATATCGGAGAGGGGGTATCCACATACATACATCTATACATACATATATACTTACATATATGTATAAATTTTTGCATATATAAAGTTTTTCTAAAATCTAACTTATGCATATATGAACATATATACACAGAGAACATATACATATATACACAGAGAACATATACATAAAATGCACAAAAAATAAGAGGAAAGGGCACCGGCGGCCGGGCCGAAAGCAGCGGCGTGTGGTCGGGGCGACGGCGACGGGGTTGGGGAAGGGGCGGCCCGCGCGGCGACGGC
>NC_057795.1:11506491-11518360 GCF_018294505.1 Triticum aestivum | reverse complement strand
TCAAATTTGAAAACACTTTTTTTGTTTTTTTGTTTTCTTTCTTGCTTTATTTATTTTATTTTGTTTCTACTTACAACAAAATACTTATTGTTGTTTTTTTCTTTTGTTTTCTGCATTATTTATTTTCTTTTGTTTTTTGCTTTATTTTTTAATTGTTTTTGCTTTTAGTTTTAGGAAAATTATAAACTTTCTGTTAGTGCCATTAGTTTTCAAATTTGAAAACACTTTTTTTGTTTTTTTGATTTCTTTCTTGCTTTATTTATTTTATTTTGTTTCTACTTACAACAAAATACTTATTGTTGCTATTTTTAATTATTACGAGGGCCGAACCATAAGACATTAAAGCATTTCAAATGAACTCTGAAAAAGTTGAAAGTTGGCATGGTATCATAAATTGACCCACATAGCATGTGCATGTACAAAACGGACAATGGTATCATACTCGTCAGTTACAAAGTTGGCATGGTATCATCATAATAGTTGCGGGAGAAAGTCTTCACTTTTTCTTCGCTTGTGTCATTTGCTTATTGCGCCGTAACCATGGATAATCTTTATCGTTTATCAGGATGCTGGGGTCAGCCTTGACTTTGAAGGGAGGAATTTCATGAAACTTTTCATAATCTGCAGACATGTCTGTCTTGTCCTCCACTCCCACGATGTCCCTTTTTCCTGAAAGAACTATGTGGCGCTTTGGCTCATCGTATGATGTATTCGCTTCCTTATCTTTCTCTTTCTCGGTCTGGTAGACATGTCCTTCACATAGATAACATGTGCCATATCATTGGCTAGGACGAACGGTTCGTCAGTGTACCCAAGATTTTTCAGATCCACTATTGTCATTCCGTACTGTGGGTCTACCTGTACCCCGCCTCCTGACAGATTGACCCATTTGCACTTAAACAAAGGGACCTTAAAATCTACTCCATAGTCAAGTTCCCATATGTCCACTATGTAACCATAATATGTGTCCTTTCCCCTCTCGGTTGTTGCATCAAAGCGGACACCGCTGTTTTGGTTGGTGCTCTTTTGATCTTGGTCAATCGTGTAAAATGTATTCCCATTTATCTCGTATCCTTTTCAAATCAATACAGTCAAAGATGGTCCCCTGGACAACAAGTACAGCTCAGCATAAACAGTGTTGTCACCTCTGATACGTGCTTCCAACCAACTGCTAAAAGTCCTGATGTGTTCACATGTAATCCAGTCGTCGCACTGCTCCGGGTGTTTGGAGCGCAGACTGTTCTTGTGTTCATCGACATACGGGGTCACCAAGGTAGAGTTCTGTAGAACTGTGTAGTGTGCTCAAGACCAAGAATATCCGTCCCTGCATATTATTGAGTCCCTTCCAAGCGTGCCTTTTCCAGTCAGTCTCCCCTCATACCGCGATTTAGGGAGACCTATCTTCTTAAGGCCAGGAATGAAGTCAACACAAAACCCGATGACATCCTCTGTTTGATGGCCCATGGAGATGCTTCCTTCTGGCCTAGCGTGGTTACGGACATATTTCTTTAGGACTCCCATGAACCTCTCAAAGGGGTACATATTGTGTAGAAATACGGGGCCCAGAATGACAATCTCGTCAACTAGATGAACTAGGACGTGCGTCATGATATTGAAGAAGGATGGTGGGAACACCAGCTCGAAACTAACAAGACATTGCACCACATCACTCCTTAGCCTTGGTATGATTTCTGGATCGATCACCTTCTGAGAGATTGCATTGAGGAATGCACATAGCTTCACAATGGCTAATCGAACGTTTTTCGGTAGAAGCCCCCTCAATGCAACCGGAAGCAGTTGCGTCATAATCACGTGGCAGTCATGAGACTTTAGGTTCTGAAACTTTTTCTCTGCCATATTTATTAGTCCTTTTATATTAGACGAGAAGCCAGTCGGGACCTTCATACTAAGTAGGCATTCAAAGAAGATTTCCTTCTCTTCTTTGGTAAGAGCATAGCTGGCAGGACCTTCATACTGCTTTGGAGGCATGCCGTCTTTTTCGTGCAAACGTTGTAGGTCCTCCCGTGCCTCAGCTGTATCTTTTGTCTTCCCATACACGCCCAAGAAGCCTAGTAGATTCACGCAAAGGTTCTTCGTCATGTGCATCACGTCGATCGAAGAGCGGACCTCTAGGTCTTTCCAGTAGGGTAGGTCCCAAAATATAGATTTCTTCTTCCACATGGGTGCGTGTCCCCCAGCGTCACTCGGAACAGCTAGTGCGCCGGGACCCTTTCCAAACATTACGTGTAAATCATTGACCATAGCAAGTACGTGATCATCGGTACGCATGGCGGGCTTCTTCCAGTGATCTGCCTCGCCTTTGAAATGCTTGCCTTTCTTTCGACATTGATGGTTGGTCGGAAGAAATCGACGATGGCTCAGGTACACATTCTTCCTGCAGCTTGCCAGGTATATACTATCGGTGTCAAGTAAGCATTGCGTGCATGCGTGGTATCCCTTGTTTGCCTGTCCTGAAAGATTACTGAGAGCCGGCCAATCGTTGATGGTCACGAACAGCAACGCCTTTAGGTTAAATTCCTCCTGTTTGTGCTCATGCCACGTACGTACACCGTTTCCATTCCACAGCTGTAAAAGTTGTTCAACTAATGGCCTTAGGTACACATCAATGTCGTTGCCGGGTTGCTTAGGGCCTTGGATGAGAACTGGCATCATAATGAACTTCCGCTTCATGCACATCCAAGGAGGAAGGTTATACATACATAGAGTCACGGGCCAGGTGCTGTGATTGCTGCTCTTCTCCCCGAAAGGATTAATGCCATCCGCGCTTAAAGCAAACCATACGTTCCTTGGCTCACTTGCAAACTCATCCCAGTACTTTCTCTCGATTTTTCTCCACTGCGACCCGTCAGTGGGTGCTCTCAACTTCCCGTCTTTCTTACGGTCCTCACTGTGCCATCGCATCAACTTGGCCTGCTCTCCATTTCTGAACAGACGTTTCAACCGTGGTATTATAGGAGCATACCACATCACCTTCGCAGGAACCCTCTTCCTGGGGGGCTCGCCGTCAACATCACCAGGGTCATCTCGTCTGATCTTATACCGTAATGCACCGCATACCGGCCATGCGTTCAGATCCTTGTACGCACCGCGGAAGAGGATGTAGTCATTAGGGCATGCATGTATCTTCTGCACCTCCAATCCTAGAGGGCATACGACCTTCTTTGTTGCGTATATACTGTCGGGCAATTCGTTATCCTTTGTAAGCTTCTTCTTCAATATTTTCAGTAGCTTCTCAAATCCTTTGTCAGGCACCGCATTCTCTGTCTTCCACTGCAGCAATTCCAGTACGGTACCGAGCTTTGTGTTGCCATCTTCGCAATTGGTGTACAACCCTTTTTTGTGGTCCTCTAACATGCGATCGAACTTCAGCTTCTCCTTTTGACTTTCGCATTGCGTCCTTGCATCGACAATGACCCGACGGAGATCATCATCATCGGGCACATCGTCTGGTTCCTCTTGATCTTCAGCAGCTTCGCCCGTTGCAGCATCATCGTGCACATCATCTGGTTCCTCTTGATCTTCAGTAGCATCACCGTATTCAGGGGGCACATAGTTGTCATCGTACTCTTCTTCTTCGCCGTCTTCCATCATAACCCCTATTTCTCCGTACCTCGTCCAAACATTATAGTGTGGCATGAAACCCTTGTAAAGCAGGTGGGTGTGGAGGATTTTCCGGTCAGAGTAAGACTTCGTATTCCCACATATAGGGCATGGACAACACATAAAACCATTCTGCTTGTTTTCCTCAGCCACTTCGAGAAAATCATGCACGCCCTTAATGTACTCGGAGGTGTGTCTTGAACCGTACATCCATTGCCGGTTCATCTGCATGCATTATATATAATTAAGTGTGTCAAAAATCATTACAGAACATCATGAATAGATAATTAAGTGACCAAATTAATAGAAGTTCATCACCACATTAAAACCAAAGTACATACATAGTTCTCATCTAACAACATAAAGCTCTGCAGAGCATCTAAATTAATTAAACCATACACTGAAACTATGTAAAACATTTCAATGCGAAAACAAATGCGATCATAATCGCAACCAATGTAACAATTGATCCAACGGCATAATGATACCAAGCCTCGGTATGAATGGCATATTTTCTAATCTTTCTAATCTTCAAGCGCATTGCATCCATCTTGATCTTGTGATCATCGACGACATCCGCAACATGCAACTCCAATATCATCTTCTCCTCTCAATTTTACTAATTTTTTCCTTCAACAAATTGTTTTCTTCTTCAACTAAATTTAACCTCTCGACAATAGGGTCGATTGGAATTTCTGGTTCAACAACCTCCTAGATAAATAAAATCTATGTCACGTTGGTCGGCATAATTCTCATAAACAATAAATGAACCAATAGTTATGAAAAGATAATATATACCACATCTGAATCATACACAGGACAAGGGCCGACGGGGCCGGATACCAAAACCATCGCACTATATAAGATGCAATAATAAAAGTAAGAAAATTATACAAGTATCTATATAAATATACAAGTAAGATTTTTTTTCCTTTCAGAAAGAAGATAAGAACAAGAGGCTCACCACGGTGGTGCCGGCGACGAGATCGGCGCGGGCGATCGACGGCGGTGAAGACAGGGACGGGACGTGACGGACCGCTAAACCTAGACAAATATTGAGGAAAATGGAGCTTGGAGGTCGAGCTTGGAGAGGAGAAAGCTTAAGTAGTGTGGCTCGGGCATTCCATCGAACACCTCGTATGCATAGGAGGTGAGCTAGAGCACCACAAAGCTCTCCCCTCGCCGGCCACGAAAAACAGAGCACTAGGAGTGCTCTGCTCGCGGGCGAGGGGTAGATATAGGCAACTAATTGGTCCCGGTTCGTGGCACGAACCGGGACTAAAGGGAAGCCTTTGGTCCCGGTTCACTCCACCAACCGGGACCAATGGTTGTGGGCCAGGAGCGAGGCGCATTGGTCCCGGTTCGTCCCACCAACCGGAACCAATAGGTCCAGCCGAACCGGGACCAATGGCCCAGGTGGCCCGGCCGGCCCCCAGGGCTCACGAACCGGGTCCAATGCCCCCATTGGTCCCGGTTCTGGATTGAACCGGGACTAATGGGCTGACCCGGCCTGGACCATTGCCCCCTTTTCTACTAGTGTTACAACCCTTTCTGACTACATTTGTTAATTTTCATGCATTTACTGATTATTTTGAGCTATAAGACCATGAAGTTGAAAAGCATTTGAAATGAACTCTGAAACCAAAGTACATACATAGTTCTCCAGAGCATTAAAACCAAAGTACATACATAGTTCTCATTGAACAACATATAGCTTTCTAGAGCATCTAATTAAACCATACATTGAAATTATGTAAAACATTTCAATGCAACAACAAATGCGATCATAATAGCAACCAAGGTAACAACTGATCCAACTGCATAATGATACCAAGCCTCGGTATGAATGGCATATTTTCTAATCTTTTTAATCTTCAACTGCATTGCATCCATCTTGATCTTGTAATCATCCACGACATCCGCAACATGCAACTCCAATATCATCTTCTCCTCCTCAATTTTTCTTATTTTTTCCTTCAAGTAATTGTTTTTTTCTTCAACGAAATTTAACCTCTCGACAATAGGGTCGGTTGGAATTTCCGGTTCAACAACCTCCTAGATAAGTAAAATCCATGTCACATTGGTCGGCATAATTGTCATAAACAATAAATGAACCAAATAGTTATGAAAAGATAATATATACCACATCTGAATCATAGACAGGACAAGGACCGACGGGGGCAGATACCAAAACCATCACACTATATAATAACAAGGAATAATAAAAGTAAGAAAATTAGACACGTATCTATCTGAAGTCTGAACTTTTTTCTTTCAGAAAGAAGATAAGAACAAGAGGCTCACCACGGTGGTGCCGGCGACGAGATCGACGCGGGCGATCGACGGCGGTGAAGACGGGGCGGGGACGGGGCGTGACGGACCGCTAAATCTAGACAAATCTCATTGAAAATGGAGCTCGGAGGTCGAGTTTCGAGAGGAGAAAGCTTAACTAGTGTGGCTCGGGCATTTCCTCGAACACCTCATGTGCATACGAGGTGAACTAGAGCACCCAAATGCCCTCACCTCGCGCGGCTTGACAAAACAGAGCACTGTGGAGTGCTCTGCCACGACGGTGGGTATATATAGGCAAGTTATTTGTCTCGGTTCGTGGCATGAACCGGGACTAAAGCCCGCCCTTCTGTCCCGGTTCGTGGCTTGATCCTGGACAAATGGTTCCATACGAACCGGGACAAATGCCCACGAGGCCCCGGTCGGCCACTTGGGCTCACGAACCGGGTCTAATACCCCCCATGGGTCCCGGTTCTTGAAGAACCGGGACTAATGGGCGGGCCAGGCCCGAACATTAGCCATGTTTTCTACTAGTGGGAGTATCATATACTAGTATCATGCATATAATACTAGTGTATGATACTACATTCATAGTAGTAGTGCATAGTACCATAGATTAGTATTATAGATGGTCTCATTTATTGCCATGCAAGACACATAGTAGCATAATATTTATTATGATACGGTATCTACCTATGTTATTATAACCCTCTCTCCCTCTTCTTTAATTGTATGCCGCATAAGCATGTTCGTGAGTCCCAAGTGCATGATACCGGTTATGTTACCTCCACTTTGGCCAGCCAAGTATACGAGCATGGAGATGAATTGTCTCATTAATTAATCAAGGCTGTCCTTGGTTTGTCCTCACGCTCCATCGGCTTCAGCCACGGTCACACAGATTGGTACTATAGCAAACATGTGTCGACGGGATGGGTAGTGCATGCATCAAGAATGGTAGCTGTCTTTTCACACGCATCAATCAGTTCATTGTTGTGTCAAGATCTAGGGAGTATATTTGTAGATCAACAACACGGCACGCGCGCCTACGCCAGCTAAGTAACGCTGCACGACAGACATAGTTTTGAGGTCGTTTAATATTGAATCATTCCAGAAATGTGAGTCTTATTTACTTTGGAAAAAAAGACTATGATAGCTCCCAGAAGATATCTATCACAGACGAGTTTATGCAGACAATTATGTGTGATGCACCATACTAACGCAATCGTTTGTGTGGATTTCATTGTGTGGGATGCTATTCACATCTCAACGATTCCCACACAATTGTGTCTGATAGCTCCCCAGATCGTACACGAGCACTTTTGCTCCGAAGGAGCTATCGCCGACAATTTATCTGGGTCGTGTCGGATGGACCCCTATTGCTCAAGTTAGCAAGACGACGGTTTAAAACTGTGTCATCAAAAGGGGAAAAAAATCGTTTTGCACAGGACACGTCTGCACTAGTTCATGCTCTTTGTCTATCTATGTGCGATGTGCGGTCTTAATAGACATGATCTTCAGTAGTGCACAGTGGTGCAGTTCTTTTTCTGATAGATGTTGTTTCTCTTTTTCCTAGGGTTTGCGAGTACTTTAATAGGCTCCTTCTCTTGATCTCCGAGGCAAGATCATTTTTTTATTCATAGATCAAACTAATCTAAGAAAACGTAGTGTTTTCTCGACTTAAATTCTTGATTCCACAACCCCACCTCCTCATTAGGACCAACAACAATTCGAATGAGCAAGGGTGTGGATAGCTAAATTTGTTGCCTTTTGGAGGCCATCAAATACATGATGTGTTGGGAAAACAAGGTTGAGTAGGTCCGGGGTCCTACGACAATACTATATGATGTCGTGAGAGAACAAGGTTGGGTTGGTCAGGGGTCCTATGACAATATATGATGTGTTGAGTAACTATCTCTTGCACTTCATCATCAAACCACCATGGAATACCGTAAGCTTCTAGAAATTTGAATCAAATGTCTAAGAAGATAGTAAGCTTCCGGCGACCGAAGCGTGAACCGCCTCACATATTGAAGCATATGTCCAGCAGTGTGTCCTCGGCTGAAGAACATAGCAATACGTCAGAAATGGAGGCCCGGCCGATCAAACTAAATAGTAGTAGTCGCAACTGGGGTGTTGAGACTTGAGAGATATCGTGTTCAACTTCATGACCATTGTGTCATGCAGTTGAATTGATATATACCCTCCCGGAGAAGTCGGAGATACAAAACAATAGTATTGAAACACTTAGTTTTTTTACATGAGAGAATTTTTGATCTATTCATCTTGGATCATCGCGGTACAACGAACAACGTAAATAATAAAAAATTTATCCAGATCCGTAGACCACTTAGCGACGACTACAAGCACTGAAGCAAACCGAAGGCGCGACGCCGTCATCTCCCCTACCCTACTAGAGCCGAGCAAATCTTGTTGTAGTAGATAGTCGGAAAGTCGTCGTGCTAAGGCCCCATAGGACCAACGCAGCCGAACAACAACCGCCGCCGATGAAGAGTAGTGTAGATTGGAAGGATCCAACCTGAATACACACAGACGTAGATGAACTACGACCAGAATAACAAAAGACAGATCCACCGGAGACACATATCCACACGCCCACAGACGATTCTAGACACATCATCGGGACAGGGGCACGGCGAGGAGAACCTTATTCCATCTTCAGGGAGCCGTCGTCGTCTCATCTTTCTGAGCAGAACACAAACCCTAATAAAATTCAAAGAAACACCTGTAAACAAAGCCCTCCCGCCTGCAAGGGCCGGGATCCACTACGCCTCCGTGGCCCTAGGGCACCGGAAACGAGGTGGACCGGCGGCGGCACCGGCGGGAGGCAGAAGAACCCAGTCTTTTCTAAGAGAAGGAGGCAGGGAAACAAATCGGACCACATCTGTTGGGAAATTAACCATGACGAAGAGAACAGACACATTGAAATCTCAATTCCATTATATATACATGGATGTCGGAGAAGCACCCGGGTTCGCCAAATCTTATTAACAAAATCTCAATGTACGAACTATCACTCCGCCATGGCCCTAGAATCTTCTAGAAGTCACACGCATGTAGGAGAATTAATTATGACACTATGCATATATACTCCTCAGTCTTCACACGAGCAGAATGCATTACCAATTGTGGCGGTATCTTCTAGAAGTCATGCGCGTGTAAGAGTAAGTATAATAAGGTGACATAAATAGGCTTTAAGTATTTAAATAGCATATTTTTACTTAGTTGAAGGAGAGAGAAGAAGAGAGAGAAGGAAAGCGATGAATTAATTATGACACTATGCATGTATACTACTCAGTCTTCACTACGAGCAGAATGCATTACCAATTCTGGCGGTATCTTCTAGAAGTCACGCGCGTATAAGAATAAGTACAATAAGATGCCATAAACATGCTTTAAGTATTCTTTACTTAGTTAAAGGAGAGAGAAGAAGAGAGAGAAGGAAAGCGAGCTGTAGAAGTTAGAGCGTGATTGGTTTGATGCGAAAAATTGGCATGTCAACATTTGAGAAATGTCTTTCGCAAAACAAAACAAAAACATTTGACAAATGTCAAATATTGGCTAGTGCCTGGTTGGTTACCATGTTACATGCCAACCTCACAAGAAGTTGTCAATTTTTGGGAACTTTTGATATTGCCAATTGTTGGCTTGCCAATTATTAGCAATGCCAAATCTTGGCATCAAACCAATTGTCCTCTAAGAGCCAGCTATAGCACGAGCCTAAAGACACTTTATGAGATTGTAAGGTGTGTAAACCATTAGTAAAGTAACATTCCCTTTCTGAATATAAGACCTTTTGAAGATTTCAGTAAGGAGTACATACGGATGTATATAGGCATATTTTAGAGTGTAAATTCACTCATCTTACTTCATATGTAGTCCATACTGAAATTTCTGAAAGGTCTTATATTTAGGAACGAAGTGAGTACATATTTAAATTTTATTATTATACATGTCGGTTATTAGGTTGGCTATAGATGGCATGCCAGCTCTTTATAGCCGAGTGTTGCCTCTATTTTTAACCATGCGTTAAGTAGGACAACAAATTATGGGCCAGCAAGCATACCAACATGGGGACAAAAATTGTCGCTTTCATCAAGCAGGCTGTCCTTGGTTTGTCCCCGTGCTCCAGCGGTTTCAGGCACAGTCACACAGATTGGTACAACGAGCATTTGTGGACGGAATTAGATCACTGATGTGTGTAGATCAAGGCAACATGCAGACCAACAACACAGCACGCACGCCTATGCCACCGAACTACTAATACGGACATGGTCGTTGTTTTCCACCTGGAGAGAGGAGCATGTCAACAACACTGCACGCGCGCCTGCGCCAGCTAACAAATATAAGGCCGTCCGTCGGCTTCATCAGGCAAAGCTTAGCCATAGCAATCATGTGTTGACTGCACGGATGGGTGCCTGCCTGCATGAGTGGGACGGTGATAGCTAGGGTTGAAATTCGAGCTGAGTCGAGCTAGCTCGGCTCGACTCGCTAGAGCTCATTTCGTTAACGATCTAGCTCGATTCGATTCGTTATTATAACAAGCTCAAATCCAAAATTTGCTCGACTCGTATAACTCGCGAGCTGCCTCGTTCAGCTTGTTAAGCTCGTTAAAGATATGAACATAAAACCCTTAAATATTTAAAAAATAATTATGTATACTTTAAATATATATATATATATATATATATATATATATATATATATATATATATATCACTAAACAATAGTAATTTCCCTGCAACACATGAATTTCCTATGCGGCTCGGCCTTCAACGGCTAGGCCTTGTGTTGTGCGCCTGGGCCATAGGGTGCTGAGTGACTGATTTTTTTTGTATTGGTAGTGGCTGATCTTTTGTACCGAGTCTAACAAGTTACACGAGCACACGAGTTTAACTTGGTCTATAAACGATCTTAAACTAAAGCTTCGCCCGACTCGTTATTCTTCGAGTTCGAGTCGATTCGAGCCGAGTCACGAGCTACTCGTTTAGCTCGTGAGCTTCGAACTACAAAAATACGAAATGAAAAAATACCAAAAAAAATCTCAGAATTATTCAAAATGCAAAAATACAAAAAAAATCATGAAATTTCAATTTTTCAAAAACCAGTCTCACTGGAGCTCGGCATCCAAAAGGGATTTTCGATTTAAGTAGTGATTTAAAATGTCATACATTTATTTACAGAGGTAGTACTTTGTAAGTATAACGTCTTACTCTATCGGAATTGTTAATTTTAACTATTGTCGACTCGTTTGTCGAATGTATTTTATCAGGAACTCGTCAAACAAGAGAGTCCTGATAAAAGCACTCGGCAAAAATTCAACACTGGGCAAATCTGTCGTTTCCTTAGTGTTATTTAAACTCGGCAAAGATTTTCTTCTTTCTTTCCCTTTCTTTATTTTTATTTCATTCAATTTTTTTGCTTCCTTAATTCATCAAATGAAGCTTACTAGTTTCATCTCAAACTTAAACTTTTTGGGTGGTTCATGTGTATTTAAGTCATTTAATGCATTCTAGAGTTTAGTTAATATAATAAAACAGCAGGTGCGTGAAAAATGGGCAAAATTGGGTTGAACATTGCTATTTTTGTTTTTTTCAAGATTAACATTCCTATTTGTGTTAATTAGTCTATGTTTAGGCCTTATCCAGTAAAAGAAAAGGAATTCCAAATATCTAAGTGTCAAGGCTCAACCCAAAACATGAAGGTTATTTTTTTTTAATTCCAAAAGTACAAACGAAGTGTGGAAAACAGTAAAGCATGAATGATGTCGTTAGAGCATTACTAGTAGAGCCCTCAAACCCTCAAACCCCTAAAAATAACTGCTTTTTAACAGTTTTCGCGGAAAAAACGCCGTAGACTAAAACCTCTAAACCCTCAAACCCGTAAAAAAATTTAGAGGTCCAACCCTCAAACCAGTTTGCAATCCGTAGAAGTAGGGGTC
>NC_057795.1:11498817-11506035 GCF_018294505.1 Triticum aestivum | reverse complement strand
CCCGCCACGGCCGCCGCGCCTGCCCCGGCCCCCGCCCCCGCCCCCGCCCCGCGCTGCTCACTACAGGCACCGACCCACGAGCAACGGGTGCCGGACGGGGCATGCGAGGCGTTTGCGGCCATGCGCGCCGCCGGGGCCGCGCCCGACAGGTTCCTCCTTCCGCAGGTGCTCCGGGCCTGCGCCGGCGCGGACGCGCCCCGCCTTGCCGCCGCAGCGCACGCGCTTTCCGCCAAGGGCGGGACCGCTCTCGTGGGCGCCTACGCCAACGCCGGGGAGCTGGGCGAGGCCTTCCAGCTCGATGGAGGCCAGTGGCGTGCGGCCTGACGTGATTGCGTGGAACACCCTCGTCTCCGGCTTTGCGAGAAATGGTGATATTGGTGTTGCGCTCGATCTATTTGACGAAATGCGACTGAGGGGTGTCAAGCCACGGGTCAGTTCTTGGAACTGCATCATCTCTGGCTGTGTGCAGAATGCACGCTATGATGAGGCTTTGGGCATCTTCCTGGAGATGTGCGAGACTGAGATGCCCGATGCAGTCACTATTGCTAGTATACTCATGGTCGGCTCCGGGATGATCTAGTAGAGCACCACTGGCAGTTGGATGGGCGGCGCATTGGCCCATGATGTATCTTTGTTTTACTTTTCTATGTCCTGTTTGATTCGAACAATTAGTGTAATTTGCTCAAACATTGTTGTAATAATTTGAATGATTATTGTTTTATTCGGTGTTGTAATAATAACTAGAATGATTATTGTTTTATGTCAATTGTGATGGAATTTGTGATATGTCATATGATGAAATGTGATGAAATGTGTGATATATGAAATGACAGTTTTAAAGGTTGGGGTTGAGGCAAAGACTAGAACCCTCAAATCCAACCCTTAAAGCAGTTTACGGATTGGGTTTGAGGGTTCTAGTCTTTGACCCTGTTTTTCAACCCTTAAAAGTGTCAAAAACTGGCATTTCTCAACCCTTAAAACTGCTATAAGGGTTTGAGGGTTTGAGGGTTCTACTAGTAATGCTCTTATATGGCCCCTAAAGGTTGTGGTAAAAATGTGAGGAGGTTTCGCAAAAATTGTAACATAATCTACTGAGAAAGCAGACAATATCGTAGGAAGAATCGAGAGGCAATGGGTCAAGTTTGAAGACGAAATGACATATTTTTTCTCTGTTGGTCTTGAATTTTTTTCTGCACTTAACATACATCATTACATGTTCCATGTAAACATTCGGCATTTTTCCGGTTTGTTTGCTATATTGAAGTCATTTAGTGACATTTTTCTAGCAACTTAGTGAATATAGTTAAATATTTAATTGCAAGTACTTGCAAAATTGTCAAAAATAGGCTCGAAATCATATTTGTATTCTTAAGTCTATGTAACTATGTTTTGTTCTTATCAAGGAAACGGAGAGGAATTCCAAACTCAGTGTGGCAAGACTCATCCCAAATGTAAAGGGTGAAGTGCAATGTAGATCCCCGAACTATTTCAGAAGTGTCAACTAGGTCCTCGAACTATTCAAAGTGCAAAGAGTGTGCCATTCAGATTCAAAATCAGTTCAACACAAAAGTAATCCAAGACTATATTTTGCCTGGTGTGACACACTTACTCTACTTGGAGAACGTAAATGATAATTTCCATGGTTTGACAACCATCCTTGAAATAGTTGAAGGACCTCACTCTTTACATGTATACACTGTAGGAGCAGTTCTACTGTTTGCATGTGAACCACAATTCCCAATACTCGGGCTAGCAAGCTTGACATGGCATTGCTGGCAAGCGGCAAACCACCACATTCACCAGTCTCTGCAGTATATAATAAGCAGAAGAGCGGCGGCCGGATAGCTTCTGTGGCTGCACGTGGTACGTGTCGAACACCATGGCAGCGGTGCCGCACGTCGTGGTGATCACCTTCCCCTTCGCCTCCCACGCGGTGAAGCTGTTCCGCCTGGCGCGCGCCCTGGCCGCGGCGGCGCCGGCCGCGACCTTCTCCTTCCTCTCCACTGCCGGCTCCATCGCGCAGCTGCAGGAGAAGAACCAGGACGCCCTCGAGGGGAACCTACGCTTTGTCGAGGTGCCGGACGGGTTAATGTCGCCGAGCTCCGGTGGCGCCGCACCGGTTCCTCCGCCGAACCATATGGCGCGTCTGGGGCTCTTCATCGCCGCCGCTGAGGCTGGCGGGGTGAAGGTGGCGCTGGAGACGGCTCGCATTGCTGCCGGCGGTGTCAGGGTCACCTGTGTCGTCGGGGACGCATTCGTCTGGATGGCCGCCGAGGCTGCCGCTGGGGTGGGGGCGCCATGGGTTCCGGTCTGGACCGGCGGTCCGAGCGCGCTCCTTGCGCACCTCCAAGGTGACGCGCTGCGCGACGACATCGGCGACAAAGGTACGCACGCACGGCACGATCGATCATCTATGGATGCATTCATGCCATGGACGGAAGCTTCTTCTTACCTGAGACGAATGCTTGTGAAATAAATGCAGCGGCGAGCCGGGCGGACGAGCTTCTGACCGCGCACCCGGGCCTCGGAAGCTACTGCGTCCGGGACCTCCCCGACGGCTGCGTGTTCGGCGAGATGCACCTGCCAATCGTCGCCCTCTTCCGTCGCGTGGCCGACCAGCTGCTCGTTCCCCGCGCCGCCACCGCGGTGGCCTTGAACACCTTCCCGGGACTCCTCCCGGACGACGTCACCGCCGCTCTCGCCGCGGAGCTCCCGGAGGTCCTCCCCATCGGCCCCTTCCACCTTCTCCCAGTCCCCGGCGACGACAGCGCCAACGCGGCCGACCCGCACGGATGCCTGGCCTGGCTCAACGGCCACCCGGCCCGCGCCGTTGCGTACGCCAGCTTCGGCACCGTCGTGACCGCCGTGGTAGGAGGGCAGGAGGAGCTGCGGGAGCTCGCGGCCGGGCTGGAGGCGTCCGGCACGCCGTTCCTCTGGTCGCTGCCCAAGGAGTACTGGCCGCTGCTCCCGGCGGGGTTCCTGGACCTGGAGCGCGCCAAGGTGGTGCCGTGGGCGCCGCAGGCGGCCGTGCTGCGGCACGCATCGGTGGGCGGCTTCGTGACGCACGCCGGGTGGGCCTCGGTGCTGGAGGGCGTGGCCGGCGGCGTGCCCATGGCGTGCCGTCCCTTCTTCAGCGATCAGAGGATGAACGCGCGGATGGTGGCGCACGTCTGGGGATTCGGCACGGTCTTCGAGCAGGCCATGACGCGCGGAACCGTGTCGGCGACGGTGTCATGGCTGCTCGCCGGCGACCAAGCCACCCGGATGCAGGAGATGCGGGACATGGCGGCCACCGCCTTCGCGGCCGACGGCGGCAGTAGGAAGAACTTCGACAAGCTTCTCAAGATAGTCTGTCCTTCACCACAAGAGCACAGCCGTGGTGGTCTTCAAGTCGACGAAGCAGCAGAGGTGACGAGATGCGCACCTGCTACGACACATGCTCAGCTGCTTGGTGCTAGCAGCCTAGCGCACACCGTGGCTCCCCAAAAATAGTGTTTTTCTGGCTAATGCTAAAGTTCCCACTCAAGGAATATGAGCATTTAGTCTCTGTTGTCATGGCTGCTATTTGCTGATCAATTTGGAAGAGTCGAAATGACATTATGTTTCAAGGATAGGAAGATAAATGATCCTTTTCCTCTGATTCATTTGCCATGCTTTTGGACTAGTTCTTGGGCAATTTAGTTTGCAGCTTGCTTGCTAGGAATTGATCCAGTATTCTCATGAAGGTCTGATACCTTTCATTAGCTGTAATCAAACTCTATATTTTGGATTGTTACACTAGTAGAAAAAGGGTCATTTGTCCCGCTTCGTAAGGCCCATCTGTCTCGGTTGTGAAGCCGTGTCTAAAGGGTCTTCACTCAAGATCTAGGCCTTTAGTCCCGGTTCTTACATGAACCGGGACAGATGGACCTCCACGTGGCCGCTGCGGCGAGCCCAGGCAGGAGGGCCTTTGGTTCCGGTTGGTGGCACCAACCGGGACCAAAAGAAATCCACGCGTCAACAGCTGACATGAGCTGAGGTTTTTGTTTTTTAAAGGGGGTGGTTTAGGGGTTTTGGGGTTAATTTAGGTTGTTAGTTAGCTAATAGAGAGAAGTGTTCTCTCTTATCTTCGTGCTTGGTTTACCAACTCTACTGCTATGCCTACACATGGCTTAGATTGAAGTGAAGGCAACATGTGGTGCATGTCGAAAGTAATACTAATCCTAACTTGACCAAGTTTGGATTGTACTACTTTCGACATGCACCACATGCATGTTGCCTTCACTTCAATTCAATCCATGTTCATTTCACCCACTGATATATAATAACTCTTCATGCTCGCATCATGCATCATCATAATAACAAGTCCTACTAATCATCATCATACAACTTCTACTCGTTATTCATAACAAGTCATACGGTCATTATCCTCATAGTCATCGAACCAATCATACTTAATTGTTCTTAGCACATGATCATCAGTATTAGGTAGGACCTACATACCCTCTTTAAGGTAAAATAGCATAAAACAATATAGACCCTGACTCTCCATTATGAAGAATGGTCTCCAATTCTTGCGCTTCGCTTCCTTTTGCTTCCAAGAACCTCCTTACAACTGTTCATACATTTCTTCCATTCTTTGATTGTCATGTCTCCACTTATTTTAGAAATCAGATATGGCCAGTTGAGGTTTGTAGGATGGCCTGACTATATGTTCAAAACATCAAGGCGACCATGCTGATACATCAGATGAGGCACACAATCATTCGGGATTGTCTGTTGAAAAATATAGTAATAACTTTGTAGTTAGCAATGATGTACTAGTTTTACAAGTATGCAAAAGATGCACGGATGTCATAATAGTAAAAATCTTATCAGGATATCTCCACGATACTTACCGTAGTTCAACACGTGCACTAGTGGCACATATTGACCATAATGTTGAGGAATTTGATTGTAGATATTGTAATTCTCAAGATCAATACAAAATGCGATCAGATGATTTTTCTCCTGATAAGTTAATTCGGAGCCTTCAGTGTAGTAGGTTTTGTCTACCATCTTCTGCACATTCTTTGAAGAATGAAAATAAGTTGTCAATGGAAATAAGTTGTCAACTATTTCGAAATAAACAATGTAAATTAGCTAATAACTATGTTTGAGAAACTCACATAGCGGTAGAATTGAAGGCGTATCAACAAGGACCCAAATGTCCATATTGTCTTGCTCGATTTTAGGATCACCAAGATCCATGGTGACAAGCATACCCTCATCAAAAACATACATCTTGCAAAGTGATTTACAATTTTTGAAACCAAAATTGGTTACACTCTCAGAATTGTACAACTTTACTTCAAAATCCACATCATGATGGGTCCTTAGGTGAATTTTCTTTATTTCCATCCTTTCATGGTCTTCAAAACCCATCCTCTTCAAGACGTAGCGTCTTGCATAGCATGGGATAAGCTAGTCGAATTGTAAAAGATGAAAATTACATGTTGAAATAGTTGAAGTTGTGCTTAATTACGAAAAAAACACTTGTCGTCGTTGCCTACCGTTTCAACATCGAAGGTCTCCTCGAGCTTAATGCTGAAGTGCCGATCTTCATCCAGCTCAAGAAACCTGTCGCACATACCTTGATCGTCGTGGCACCAGTCGCACTCCCGCGGGCGGTTTTCGTCGTCCGAGTATGACATTTCCTATGTCCATAATTCAAATATTAAACTTGTACAATTAAATATATGTACTAAAAAAACCTAAATTGGATCATTATTATTCATCACGGGTTGACTATCGGTCTGTCGAGCCTTTTCTTGAAAACTCTCAGCTCACGTGGTGTACATATTCGACCGTCGATGATGGTAGCTCCTCCTTTCATTTCCGAGTGTATTACACCAAATTGTCTAGCACGCGGGAAT
Source organism: Triticum aestivum (assembly GCF_018294505.1). Taxonomy (NCBI): domain Eukaryota; kingdom Viridiplantae; phylum Streptophyta; class Magnoliopsida; order Poales; family Poaceae; genus Triticum; species Triticum aestivum. The sequence goes on along the minus strand of NC_057795.1, from coordinate 11,500,141 downwards.
GAAGGAGAAGCTACCCCCACGACAACAGGCGGGATTCTTCGTCCTCTCATGTATATATGGTGGAGACTCTCCTTCACTGATTCCTCTCTGACATTTGCGACCGTTTGTGATGGTAGCTCCTCCTTTCGTTTCCGAGTGCATTACACCAAATTGTCTAGCACACGGGAACGAAGGAGAAGCTACCCCCGAGACAACAGTCGAGATTCTTCGTCCTCTCATATATGATGGAGACTCGACAGACTTAAAGTCAACCCGAAATATCGTTTAATTATCTTTCTAAAAAAGTACATATCGAGCGCCTGAAATTTGCCGGCAAGGAAATATACATGTTTTTATCTACTTCATATGAGGATTCAAACTTGATGGCCATTTCAATGGTTGAAAATATGAGCAAAAACATTTCAAAATATCTTATAGGACTCATATTGACATGGAGACTTAACTAGTCTTACCTCGAGGTCGGAGGGGGGTCGGTGACGGGGACGACATCGGGGATGATGGAGGGGGGCTCCTAGATTTCTGCAAAAACAAAAACCCTATAAGCTATCAACTAATCAAATACATACGCCTTACATAGTGCTCTCCAATTTTAGCAAAACCAAATCATAAAATAAAATAATATTCAAATTAGCATGCATTCAATTATAAGAAAAACTACATCATCTCTTGTGTCCATACATTATCGAATATTATCACTAATACACCTCGAATACTACCATACATATAGCATCACTAATACAGCTAGAACCGTAGCGCCCGACGAGAATCAGCGCGGGCGGTGGACCCCAAAGAGAAGGAACCATCACAAGATCATATCTCCAGTGAGGTCCCTGAAGAACCTGCAAGGTATTGTCGAATCTACCCTCCAACGCAACCATGTAGCGAAGGACGTGCTCGTCCTCCTCGCTGACACGGTGACGTACCACCTCCGCGGTGTCCAGAAGCCTCGGCACCGTCACTGGCCCACACGACCACCACCAAATAAGGATTGGGTCAACGACGGATTGGCTCCTCACCAACCTACGCCCCCTGGAAGGTAGCACCTCCCAATACCAGCCCGGCGGAGCCCAGTCCCGGTCATGATCCCTCTGATTAAGAAGGCCTCCTTCGCCGAGTCGACGACGAGGATGTGGGATAGGCATCGTCGACGTCGATGCGGGAATAAGAACTAAAAAAATAAAGTAGTTCTATTAGTTTGCTTGCTAAGAATAAACTACTTCTATAGTAAAATAAAGTAGTTTTATTAAATCAACTAGTTCAACTACTAAGCACTTACTATAAATAAAATAAAGTAGTACTTACTAAAAATAAAATACTTCTATAA
>NC_057795.1:11497381-11498107 GCF_018294505.1 Triticum aestivum | reverse complement strand
TATTCGTCACCCTGGGTGAGGAATAGTTATTCTTCACCCCCCTCTATTTTAACATGAATGCATCGTAATTTTACGTTTCGTAAATTTTGTCTTATTTCAGACATAAAAGGGGAGAAAGTAAGAAAATATATAATCGCCGTAAAAATTTTATGTTACGCAAATTTTGAAACGTAAAAACATAGTGTAAAATGTACATAAAATGTAATTTTTCTGGTCTTCTGGCCCTTTTTATGCCAAATTTTACGCAGTGAATCAATATGACTGTAACTATTTATATTTGAAACATAATTTATTTATGAAATGATCGTAAGATTACTTCGGATGAAGAATAATGTATTCTGCACCCTGGTGATGAATAGTAACATTATATATATAGGGTGGGTCTATTATGATAACACCCTTAAGACCTTATTCTGCACACTCAAACCTTATTCTGCTAACACCTACGAACCGCCCAGGTAGCTACAAACTAACGATAACAGAAATGCACTGAACAAAACCCCTACCCCCACCTAATCCTATCGCCCCCTCCCCACTCCCCTCTTCTCTGGTCCTCGACCCACCCCGCCGCCGCACCACCTCCAGATCCCACCCCGCCGCCGCACCACCTCCCACCCCGCCGGCGCACCACCTCCTTCCCCCATGCCATCGGACCCCCTTCCTCCCCGCACCGCCGCACCACCTCCACCTTCTACCGCCGCCGTCGTTGCCGCCAGACCTCCACCA
>NC_057795.1:11493765-11496723 GCF_018294505.1 Triticum aestivum | reverse complement strand
CCCCTCCCCTTCTACCGCCGTCCCCGCCCTTCTTCACATCGCCGGATCCGCGCCACCTCCCTCCACCACCTTCCTCCTCGCCCCCCTCGCCTTCCTCCTCATACGGCGACCCGATTTTCACCGGATCCGCGTGATGGCTGCCGTCCGAGAGCCGCGATGGCCTGGGTCTGACTCGCCTCCTCCATGGCCTCCGACGTCGCCATGTGGTGTGCCACCGGCCACCCACGCCCCGCGCAGCTGGTTGCTGCCCGAAATTCAGCTCGGCGACCATGGCAGAGCAGCTCGGAGGCGCAAGTGATGTGGTTCAGTGCTGGTCACCATGGATGGCGCTCGGGGTAGATCCCGCGGGTGCTCGTCCAACTCTCTTCACCGTCGTGCAGTACGGCATACGACGCGTGCAGTGCGCGCCGCGCCCCTCGTGGGGTTCATCCATGGGCGCCACGAATTCCCTCCCACCCCCAATCTTTCCCCTCATTGGAGGTCATGTCGCCACCGTCCGTTGTCTCGCCGACAATCTCCGACCTCCAGCCCATCCCCCATGCAATTCTGTCGATGCGTCCGTGCGGTGCGAAGGGCATCTGCATGGAGTCCGCCGGCCGGCCTACTCTCGTCCTCCTGTAGATGGGGTTTGTAACTACTAATCTCTAATTCCCCCAACTAATGATTCATACTGGTTTGTGCTAGATTGTGTCGAGGTGACCATGTAACGTACTAATAAAGTAGTAGTTCATATTTCTGGTTTTTGACTCACAGTTAAATCATAGCAAAAGTGTCTTTTATACTCTGATGTTCCTTTGAACCAAGCAGTGTTATGAGCTAATCTGCCTGCATGTTGGTTCCTCCACACTGAAGCTTGTGCACTCCATGGCCCCGAGCACGTACATCACCTCCCGCCTGACCTTGCAGTTTGCCTCTCGCCCCTGTGCAGTTTGGCCGTCCCGTATGTAACCCTTTCTAGAGCTGCAGCTCGCCTGCGTGTATGTTTGCAGCTCGCTTGCATGTGTCGCGGCGCGTAGGTACGGGAGCAGAGCAACTGATAGGGGTGCGGCAAGGAGGGTTGTTGACGCCTTCACTGGCTCTGTATCATTGCTGCTTCCCCTCACCACAGGTTGCCTCCGTCCCATGACCAAGTGTTGTTTTCCCCCTGGTAGTTTTGTTTTTGCTTTTGAAGAGTATCGTTGCAATTAACTCTGTGCTCGGTGTAATTCGCGTGTGAGTCTGTGGGCTATAGAGCCGTTCTGTTTTAATGTTGTTTGCAGTTCTCTAGATGTGTGTTGCAGTGCACTGTATAAAGGTTTTGTATAAACATCTTTGAAGTTCGCTAAGGTTTGTCACTCCGGCAGTGAGCGCGCTTGCAGTACACTCTAGCGATGTTGGGATTGCATCCTGGGTCTGGTCCAGTTCGGCTAGGTGCCCCGCACGACTCACTATCTGTTTTTCATAGGATGCAGTTCACTGTGTATAGCTTTGTTGGTCACTATGTGTGAAAAAAAGGACTAAAGATGTGAGTGTGGCTGTGTCAAAATAATGAATGGATATGTATGTTTTGAAGCTAACTTTGTTCTCTCATGAAATTCGCCATAAAACTCCTTCATGATTCACTTGGTGATCTGAAACGAAAACAGCTCGGAAGAAGCTCACTTCTCATTACATGTAGTTCACTCGCTTCGTCATTGTGGTCCATTTGTCAGGACTACACACATAAAAAATATTAAATTTGAAAAAAAATGTGGTTCACTTTCGGTAGTGTCGCGGTCTGTTTATGGCTCGACATGAAGTGCACTCCATCTCGTTTGGGATACGTCCCACAAAAAAGAAATCATGGAGTCCGCTAGCTCGTCTGATGCAGTGCGGTTTTCAGTCTAAAAGCAGTGCGGTTTTCTTCCTTGTCTTCAAAAATTTACGTCCCACAAAAAAGAAATCATGCAGTCCGCTAGCCCGTCTGTTGTAGTGCGGTTTTCAGTCTAAAAGCAGTGCGATTTTCTTCCTCGTCTTCAAAAATTTAAGTCCCACAAAATAGAAATCATGCAGTTCTCTTACCCGTATGATGCAGTGCGGTTTTCAGTCGGATGAAGTACCCACGTCGATTTGGGTGTCGCGGAAAACATAGTGTCCGCACTTCCGTAAATTCGAAATTCCTCTTAAATCGTAAAGAATTAGAGAGAGTGTTCTACATGAAAGAGTTGCGTATCGTTGATATCTTTTCAACTGCGTATCGTGTGAATCATTCCAACAAGCGGTTTGCAAAAATTTCGCCAAAAATGGCCGCTGCCACTCGTCGTCCGCCGCACGATTTTCAAAATTAACTGAAAATCGTAAGGAATTTCAAAAATATATCAACATATGAAAGTTGCGCCTCGTTCGTAGCTTTCCAACGGTGTATCACACGCCTTGTTTCAATAAATGGTTCAAAAATTGGAGCGAAAACAGTACGAAAATTGCTAAAAATTCGAAAAAACAGAATTCTGCGATTTAGCCAATTTGAAACTGCTCTTAAACCGTAACGAATTACAGAAAATAATAGATATTAAAAAGATGCGCCTCGATCATATCTTTCAAGCGGCGTATCATTTGTTTTATTCCAATGAACGGTTTAGAAAAAATCGCGAAAATACGCTCGCTGCCACTCGTCGTCCGCCGCGCCGTTTTTGAAACTGCTCTGAAATCGCAAGGAATCTTGAAAAGTGTTCAACATGGCGAAGTTGCTCCTAATCCATAGCTTTCCAATGGTATATTATACGCCTCGTTCCGATAAACGGTTAAAAAACTAGAGAGAAAACAGTACCAGAAAAACACTGCATGCAATTTTTTTTGACGCAAAGTTCAATAGTCTGTATTGCAGTGCTCGTCGTCAAAATGATGCGGTGCGCTTCTGTTCAGCGTGCAGTGCGGAAGTGATGTGCAGAATAGTTATTCTGCTAATATTAGCAGAATAGATCGTCTATATATATATATATA
>NC_057795.1:11489971-11493410 GCF_018294505.1 Triticum aestivum | reverse complement strand
ACCCTTAAGAATGTTATTCTGATAACATCGAGCTTATTCTGCTAATACCTCCTCTCCCCACCGAGCCCACGTTATCTTCGACCCCGACCCCCTCCCTCCCACCTTCTTCCTCCTCCGCCACCACCAACCTCCACTGGCGCTACTATGGAGCCTGCGCCTCCACCAAGCCCTCGCCGCCCACCCTCTCGAACCACCTTCCTTGTTGCCGCCGGACCGGCGCGCCACCACGCCGCCCCCAGATCCAAGCAATCGTGGGTGCTCCGCCCTGCACAATCCGGTGCAACAGCAGCCATCTCCGACCGCCACCGGACCTCCCCCGCACCAGATTTGGTCGCTTGCGGCCCGCAACGCCGCGCAAGACCACGGATCCCGGCCGCAGTGCTAACCTCCGGTAGTATGTGGTGTTGCTCTGCCCAAGATGTGGCGCCGCCCTCCTCCCCAAGTTTCTCCGCCGTTCCCTCGTCCCCCACCTCGGATAGCAGCGCCGCCTGACCAAGGATCCACACCACCCCCTACCAGATCCGGTGGAGGGAGATCAGATGGGGCGTAGCGGGGGCAGGCTACCCCACGGCAGTGCATTGCTGCAGCCACCGATCTGCACCCTCCCCTCCTCGAAGAGCACCATGACGGCGAGCATCACATCCGTTCGTGTAGTGCGGCTTCACGTATTGTGCAGCTCTGCTTCGCGCGCAGTGTAGTTCGGGATCGACAGTTGATCGGCGCGAGCGCGATGCGTGGCGGCCGCGCGCATCTCATGAGCGGTGCATGCTCTGCCTGATCTAGTGAGGATGGGCCACTTCTTGTCTTGCCGCGCGGGATGCGACTCTGGGAATCGGGGAAAGAGCGTGAGAGGGATCATCTACCTACTCTCTGACGAGCACGCCCCCATGGTCCATTGCAATTTGACGACTCCATGCATGCAGCTCGCACGGTGCATGTGTGCAGTTTTCAGGCTCGCAGGTGCGTGGTTCTGCCGACGACCAGCTCCATCACGGCCCAGCACTCACGCCGGGGGGATCCTGGACTTCAGCGCCGAGGTGTTCAACAACTGACGCGGAGATGGGAACGGATGCGGCCGCCTTTCCTCATCAACTTCAGTGGAAAAGCACATCCAGTGCTTGCTCGCGGGCGTGCAGTACATCTACAGCAATGGGGTTCAGAATCGTGGTTTGCTTCTTGGTGGCCAAAGGCAGCGTCAGCCCGTGACTCCGGCCTTTCCCAGCCCGTTGCCCTGAGCTCCTAGGTGAAGGAGGACGTGTTGTACTTGGCATATGCCTGTGAAATGACATCGCATGGCGTACACAGATTTTTTTCTTCTCACTAGAATTGTTTTCACCGGAATGCTAGATGCTAGCTGGCATGCACTATAACCAGTGCCAATTTGCAGTTTGGTGGAAGTATAAAAAAATGCTAGTGGTTCACTGTATCTTTGTTTTGTAGTTCATCATCTCTCTTTTGATGTACTCCCTCCGTTCCAAAATAGATGACCCAATTTTATACTAAAGTTAATACAAAGTTGGGTCATCTATTTTGGAACGGAGAGAGTATCTTCTTTTTGAGGGCATTGATGTGAGGGTTGGACTTGCAGTGCGCCGGCGACCGGCTTGCGTTTTCGTGGAAAAATTGTGGATTTATGTTTTAAGAACCCGTCATTGTAATTTGTATGTGTTTGTATTGTGGATTAAAAAAGGAGCATTGGAGTTTTGCAGCTCCCTTCAATTCGTGTAATGGTTCACTTGCCCTCATCTCTGTGGTCCATTTTGGTTCATAAAATTTTTATAATAAGAAACAAAAGGAACATGTAGTTTGTTGTTCATAAATTTTTTAGAATAAAAAACAAAAGAAACATGTCGTTTGTTTACCTGTCTGATGCAGTGCGGTTTTTCATCTGAAGCAGTTTTGTCGGCCGTCCGATGTTGTTATCTCGTAAGTGCAGAAAAATGTTATCGAAATGACAAAAAGATAATGCAGCTCACTTCTCGATGGTGTTGCGGTTCACCTACGCCTGACGTGAAGTGCGGTCCACTTTCTTACGTCCGACAAAAGAAATTATGCAGCTCGCTTGACCATCCCATGCAGTGCGGTTTTCATTCAGAAGCAGTGCGGTCGGCCGTATGATGTTGTTCATCCCGTAAGTGCAAAACAATTGTTATGAAATCGAAAAAAAGTAATGCGGTTCACTTTTTGGTACTGTTGTGGTTCATTTACACCCGATGTGAAGTGCACTATACTTCTCGTCCTTGAAAAAAATCATGTTTGAATAAAAGAAACCATGTAGTTCTCTTATCCGTGTGATGCAGTGCGGTTTTTCGTCCGTTGCAGTGCGGTTTTAGGTCGGATGAAGTACCCACGTCGATTTGGGTGTCGCGAAAAACATAGTGTCCGCATTTCGGTAAATTCAAAATTCCTCTTAAACCGTAAAGAATTAGAGAGAGTGTTCTACATGAAAGAGTTGCGTATCATCGATATCTTTCCAACGGCGTACCGTTTGAATCATTCCGACAACCGGTTTGCAAACATTTGGCCAAAAACGGCCGCTGCCACTCGTCATCCGCCGCATGATTTTCAAAATTAACTTAAAACCGTAAAAAATCTGAAAACCATTTCAACATATGAAAGTTGTGCCTCGTTCGTAGCTATCCAACGCCGTATCACACGCGTCGTTTCGACAAACGGTTCAAAAACTGGAGCGAAAAACAGTACTGAAAATTTGAAAAAAATTAAAAAACAGAATTCCGCGATTTAGTAAATTTGAAACTGCTCTTAAACCGTAACGAATTAGAGAAATATTTATATATGAAAAAGATGCGCCTCGACGATATCTATCCAGCGGCATATCATTTGCTTCATTCTAACAAGCAGTTTAGAAAAAAACGCGAAAAAACGCTTGCTGCCACTCATCATCCGCCGCACCATTTTTAAAACTGCTTTTAAACAAAGAGAAATCTCGAAAAGTGTTCAACATAGTGAAGTTGCGCCTAATCCATAGCTTTTCAACGGTATATTACACGCCTCATTCCGATAAACGGTTAAAAATTTAGAGCGAAAACAGTACCGAAACAATAACGCGTGCTTTTTTTCCGACGAGAAGTTCAGTCATATAAGTACTGCAGCACACTTGGTTCAAAGAATGACGTGCACTTGCGTTAGCGTGCAGTGCGGAAGTGATGTGCAGAATAGTTATTTTGCTAATATTAGCAGAATAGATCGTCTATATATATATATATATATATATATATATATATATATATATATATAGACAAAAAAATCTATGAACAAAAAAAAATTATACATGAATGCATACATATCCATGGATTATACATACATCTGCATATATATACATATACATACAACATCCATATATACATACATCAATAAACAAAAAAATCATACATCAATGCACCACAGAGAGCAGGCCGGCCGGGCGGCGGCGGCGGCG
>NC_057795.1:11483661-11489291 GCF_018294505.1 Triticum aestivum | reverse complement strand
TTTTTTGTTTCTACCTGATGTTGCTATTATAATTTATTTTATTATTATAGTTTATTTATTTAACATTATTAAAGTTTATTTTGTTTCTATTTATTTATTAAAGTTTTTTCAATTTCTAATTATTTATTTTATTTTGTTCCTACTTATTTATTTTCTTGTCTTTTTTGCTTTTTTATTTATTTTATGAAAATTCCTTTTGTTTTTAATGTTTTACACAGAAAAGCCCTCTCCCCTGGCTGGATTGGTACCGGTTAGTGGCCTGACCCGGCCTGAAAGACAACGCTTTGGTACCAGTTCAGGCCACAAACCGGTACCAGTGGTGGTGGGCCAGGAGCGGGGCCCAATGTTCCCGGTTCGTGCCGCCAACCGGTACCAAAGGGGCCAGACGAACTGGGACCAATGGCCCCACGAGGCCCGGCAGGCCCTAATATGTCTCCAATGTATCTACTTTTTCAAACACCTTTGCCCTTGTTTTGAACTCTAACTTGCATGATTTGAATAAAACTAACCCGGACTGACGCTGTTTTCAGCAGAACAGCCATGATGTTGTTTTATGTGTACAAAACAAAAATTCTCGGAATTTCCTAAAAATCCACAGAGGCATGTTTCAGAAAATATAAAAAATTCTGACGAAAGAATCAAGACCAGGGGGCCCACACCCTGTCCACGAGGTTGGGGGCACGCCCACCCCCCTGGGCGTGCCCCCTATCTCGTGGCCCCCCTGAGGCTCCGCCGACCTCAACTCCAACTCTATATATTCTGTCTCGCAGAGAAAAACATCAGAGAGAAAGTTCCATCGCGTTTTACGATACAGAGCCACCGCCAAGCCCTAATCTCTCTCGGGAGGGCTGATCTGGAGTCCGTTCGGGGCTCCGGAGAGGGGGATTCATCGTCGTCGTCATCACCAACCATCCTCCATCACCAATTTCGTGATGCTCACCGCCGTGCGTGAGTAATTCCATCGCAGGCTTTCTGGACGGTGATGGGTTAGATGAGATTTACCATGTAATCAAGTTAGTTTTGTTAGGGTTTGATCCCTAGTATCCACTATGATCTGAGATTGATGTTGCTATGACTTTGCTATCCTTAATGCTTGTCACTAGGGCCCGAGTGCCATGATTTCAGATCTGAACCTATTATGTTTTCATGAATATATGTGTGTTCTTGATCCTCTCTTGCAAGTCTATATTCACCTATTATGTGCTATGATCCGACAACCCCGAAGTGACAATAATCGGAATACTTTTCGGTGATGACCGTAGTTTGAGGAGTTCCTGTATTCACTATGTGTTAATGCTTTATTCCGGTTATCTATTAAAAGGAGGACCTAATATCCCTTAGTTTCCGCTAGGACCCCGCTGCCATGGGAGGGTAGGACAAAAGATGTCATGCAAGTTCTTTTCCATAAGCACGTATGACTATATTCAGAATACATGCCTACATTACATTGATGAAATGGAGCTAGTTCTGTGTCACCCTATGTTATAGCTATTACATGAGAAATCGCATCTGACATAATTATCCATCACTGATCCAATGCCTACGAGCTTTTCACATCTTGTATTTCGCTTATTTACTTTTCCGTTGCTACTGTTACAATTACTACAAAACTATTATCTTTACTTTTGCCACTGTTACCTTTATTATCATACTACTTTGCTACTAAATACTTTGCTGCAGATACTAAGTTATCCAGGTGTGGTTGAATTGACAACTCAACTGCTAATACTCAATAATATTCCTTGGCTTCCCTTGTATCGAATCAATAAATTTAGATATTATAGTTGCTTGTGACATGCTTGATTAGCTATGAGTTATAATGGTTTACCTTGCGTGCCAACATGCTATTAGAATGATTATGATGTGATATGATGGGATGGTATCCTCCTTTGAATAAATAGAGTGACTCGACTTGGCACATGTTCACACATGTAGTTGAAACAAATCAACATAGTCTTCATGATATTTATGTTCATGGTAGATTATATCCTACTCATGCTTGTACTTGGTGTGAATTAATTTTAATGCATGTTTATGACTGTTGTCGCTCTCTCAGTTGGTCGCTTCCCAGTCTTCTACTAGCCTTCACCTATACTAAGTGGGAATACTGCTTGTGCATCCAAACTCCTTAAACCCCAAAGTTATTCCAATGAGTCCATCATACCTTCCTATATGCGGTATTTACCAGTCGTTCCAAGTAAATTTGTATGTGCCAAACTCCAAACCTTCAAATGAAATTCTGTTTTGTATGCTCGAGTAGCTCATGTTTCAACTAGGGCTGCCTATATCTTCCATGCTAGGTGGGTTATTATCAAGAGGAGCGGACTCCGCTCCTCATTCGCGAGAAAGGGGCGGTAACCGGGATGCCCAGTCCCATGATCCAAAAAGATCAAAGCAAATCAATATAATTAAAGAAAACTCCCCCAGGACTGTTGTTAGTTGGAGGCACTCGTTGTTTGGAGCAAGCCATGGATTGATGCTTGTTGGTGGTGGGGGAGTATAAACTTTTACCATTCTGTTTGAGAACTGCCTATAATGCATGTAGTATGGAAGATACATCCATCTCATAGTTGTTGCATTTACAATGAAAATATGCATCTCAAAATGTTATTCAATCTCTATTTTAAAATCGAGCTTTGGCGCCTCTACAAATCCCTGCTTCCCTCTGCGTAGGGCCTATCTATTTACCTTTATGTTGAGTCATCATCCCTCTTATTAAAAAGCACCCGCTGGAGAGCACACTGTCATTTGCATTCATTATTATTGATTTATAATGGGTATGACTTGACTGGATCTCTTTTACCATGAATTACAATGTTTAGTCAGTCCTTGATCTTTAAAGGTGTTCTGCATTTATGTTTTGCGGTCTCAAAAAGGGCTAGCGAGATACCATTTTGTTATATCATGTTATGATTGTTTTAAGAAAGTGTTGTCATCCGAGTTTTATTATTATGGCTCGCTAGCTAATTATGCCATTGATATGAGTAATTGTGAGACCGAGGTGTTATTGTGAGTATGGTTAGTTCATAATATTTGTTGAAACCTGAATGCTGGCTTTGCATGTTTACAACAACAAGAGCAAACAGAGTTTGTAAAAGTTTTTCTTTATCACTTTCAGTTTATCAACTGAATTGCTTGAGGACAAGCAAATGTTTAAGCTTGGGGGAGTTGATACGTCTCCAACGTATCTACTTTTCCAAACACTTTTGCCCTTGTTTTGGACTCTAACTTGCATGATTTGAATGAAACTAATCCGGACTGACGCTGTTTTCAGCAGAACTGCCATGATGTTGTTTTATGTGTAGAAAACAGAAGTTCTCGAAATGTCCTGAAAATCCACGGAGGCAAGTTTCGGAAAATATAAAAAATATTGGCGAAAGAATCAAGACCAGGGGCCCACACCCTGTCCATGATGGTGGGGGGCGCGCCCACCCCTCCTAGGCGTGCCCCCTATCTCGTGGGCCCCCTGAGGCTCCGCCGACCTCAACTCCAACTCTATATATTCCGTCTCGCGAAAAAAAAATCAGAGAGAAAGTTTCATCGCGTTTTACGATACGGAGCCGCCGCCAAGCCCTAATCTCTCTCAGGAGGGCTGATCTGGAGTCCGTTCGGGGCTTCGGAGAGGAGGATTCGTCGTCGTCATCATCATAAACCATCCTCCATCACCAATTTCATGATGCTCACCGCCGTGCGTGAGTAATTCCATCGTAGGCTTGCTGGACGATGATGGGTTGGATGAGATTTACCATGTAATCAAGTTAGTTTTGTTAGGGTTTGATCCCTAGTATCCACTATGTTCTCAGATTGATGTTGCTATGACTTTGCTATGCTTAATGCTTGTCACTAGGGCCCGAGTGCCATGATTTCAGATCTGAACCTATTATGTTTTCATGAATATATGTGTGTTCTTGATCCTATCTTGCAAGTCTATAGTCACCTATTATGTGTTATGATCCGACAACCCCGAAGTGACAATAATCGGGATACTTCTCGGTGATGACCGTAGTTTGAGGAGTTCATGTATTCACTATGTGTTAATGATTTGTTTCGGTTCTCTATTAAAAGGAGGCCTTAATATCCCTTAGTTTCCGCTAGGACCCCGTTGCCACGGGAGGGTAGGATAAAAGATGTCATGCAAGTTCTTTTCCATAAGCACGTATGACTATATTCGGAATACATGCCTACATTACATTGATGAATTGGAGCTAGTTCTGTGTCACCCTATGTTATAGCTATTACATGAGGAATCGCATCCGACATAATTATCCATCACTGATCCAATGCCTACAAGATTTTCACATCTTGTGTTTCGCTTATTTACTTTTCCGTTGCTACTGTTATAATTACTACAAAACTATTATCTTTACTTTTGCCACTGTTACTTTTATTATCATACTACTTTGCTATTAAATACTTTGTTGCAGATACTAAGTTATCCAGGTGTGGTTGAATTGACAAGTCAACTGCTAATACTCAATAATATTCTTTGGCTTCCCTTGTGTCGAATCAATAAATTTGGGTTGAATACTTTATCCTCGAAAGCTGTTACGATCCCCTACACTTGTGGGTTATCAGGCCCCTGGCCTCACAAACCGGGACAAATGGGCCCATGGGTACTGGTTCGTGAGCGAACCGGGACTAATGGGCTTATCTGGCCCGGACGTATGCCCTGTTTTCTACTATTGTTAGTGCATTTCTTACTGATCCCTTATCCAATTAGAGGAGTAAAAACTCTCCTCTAACCGGCACCTAGCCTCCCAATCCGCCGTAAAGGAGTAGTAAATATTTTACTCCGGCGTTTTTGAACAAAATACAGATGCAAGCGCTCATATACACGTGCATACACTCACCCATATGAACGCACACACACATACCCTACCCCTATGAGCACCTCCAAAAGAATAAATGCGAGCACCAGAAATTGAACCCTGGTGGGCTGGGAATACAATAGTCTTTCTAACCATTCAACCACAGGTTGGTACCCATATTTTAGCTCTCTGCTGGATTAATGGGCTGGCCGTATCAGTGTCACGTCATATGCTCCCTGAAAAAGTTGGTTTTTATGGCTTGCGTCAAAGAACAATGTGCTGAAAAGGGAATCGCCTGGTAGCAAGATGTGTCATTTTTGTGGGCAGCAGGATGAAATTCGCACTTTGTTGAGCTAGCCTCGGGCTATGCATTTGCATTAAACTATTTAAAATTATCGTGCGTAGTCAACGAGTGCAACCAAACCGACCACTATTAGCCTCTAGTCCAAAGCATTAGAGCAGCTCCAACCCGTCGACCCATTTTATCCGCAACACAAAATTCGAACCAACACGCCGACCCAAACGGATGCTCGTCCACTTTTCATCCGCTGGGCGACCCATTTCAGGCCCAAATTTGGACGTCATTTGCATTGGCGGGCGCGGACACGAGACGGACGTGCACGACGCCCGCTTACTCCTCCCTGGCCCGCCAGTCGGTGGCACATAGGCCATTCTCTCCTCCCATCGACAGCAAACAACCGGCCGCCCACCCAGTTCCGTTGCCCTCACCACTCGTTCACACCCACATACCTCTCCCGCAGCATGCCACCTTCCAACATCGCTATCACCACGCCTCGCCACAAGGCCACTGCAGCTTCCCCT
>NC_057795.1:11478451-11483394 GCF_018294505.1 Triticum aestivum | reverse complement strand
GGCCAGCTACCTGGTCCAGGGGAGGCGCGCGGCTCTTCGCCGGGTTGCTTCTTCGATGACACCCGCAAGCTGTTCGACGGTTTGCCCGCAAGGTACAAATGGACTTCGCCGACGAGTTCTTTTTCCACAATTTTATTTGTGACTTGGATGATTCTTCATTCGACGATGAGGAGATGGTGGCTTCTTTGTTGGTCGTCCATGACTATCTGAGCAGTGGTGGGTGCTGGTGCCCGCTCCACCGGCCTAGAGGCCCCCGCCGGAATCATATGCGCGCGTAGCCCGCCGCGAGAGGCAGCGGGTAAAGAAAAGGGACCCAGCGGAGCAATCTGTGGGCCGCTGTTGTGGGTTGCCGATGGAGCCCAACGAGAACGAGCGGTTTCTCGCTTAGGTCTACCACCGGTCGCTGGTGACGTTGGAGACGCATGCTCGCCGGCTACGAAGGAAGAACGTAAAAGCGCTCCGACTTGTCATTGAGCAGTCGAAGCACGAGGTGGCAGAGACGGCTCTGATGGTGAAGCTGAAGCGGTAGCAGGACAGAGTCGTCCGGCAGATGAAGGAGCTCACTGTCATCTCCGACTCCTTGTCCGATAACAGCGACGACCACGGCTCCTCCGACTATGACGACGACCAAGATCCACCACCAGCCGCGAATGCCTAAAGCTGCACCGGCAATCCGAAGAGCAAAGGGTCAACAAGAATTTAAGAACTCATCGGTCACTATCCACGGACACACCGGAGAGGCAACCAAACCGACCACTACTCGCCCAAGAAAAACCTCAGCCTCAAAGCATGATGGTTCGTTCTGGGCCATCATTTCTTGGCCTCTTCGGGAAAGTGTGGTTGTCGTCACCGCCGGCGTGCCGTGTGTTGTTGACATCCACACCACATGTGTACATTATATTACTAGCTAGTTAGGTGGTGTACGCGCGCGTGCCGTGTTGTTGATTTCCATGCATATAAGCATGCGTGGTCCTTCGATCAATTGCTTGTCTTTCATCAAACCTTTATCGCTGTAGCCAAAATACATAGATGTGTGTGACATCACAAGCTACCGTCTCGTGTTGATGCATGCACCCATATATTCGACCACACAATCTTGCTGCTATACTATATGTGCGGCTGTGCTTTGAAGCCGACGGTATCCGACAAACTAAGAGCAAGGCCAATTACGTATCCAGCTTATGACTATATGTTGTTGTCATGCCATCTAGATGTATCATTTATGTTCACTTACATAGTAAGATTCACTGTAAGAACAATTCTAGCAAAGTCTTCATATTTGTGATGGCCATAATGCAAATGAAGTGTGATCCGATAACACTTCCATGGACCACCCAGAGATTTTACTAGTCAAGCTCATATACTTTCAGTCTCAATACAAATACAGCCTTGCTACGACCAAGACCACATGTGGCATGCATCAAAAAAAAACTTATGGCTAATCTTTTCTCGATTTCCTATTTCGTGCTTCACGTGCCGTTTACTTCAATTTTGGTACATAGCGTACACCCTCTTCCAACGTTAGGGGAGTTAGATGGGCTGCCCTTTTAACTCTTCACCGGTTCTGGGAACCTTCCAAGGTAGTAGCTTTCAATTTTTTGGGCTGGTTTCTCTTTTTTTTTTTACTTTGGTTTCTTTGGTCCGTTTCATATTCTTTTTGTCTTGCTTCCATTTCTGTCTCTTTTTGTTCGGTTTTGATTTGTTTGTTGGAAGCTTGTAGAAGCTTTTGGATAGATGTGGAAGCTTCTAGAAGCTTCCGACTGTTTTTTGGTTATCGTTTTTGTTCGTTTTTTCTGTTTTATTTTCATTTACTATTTTCCAAATTCATGACATCATTTTAAATTTGTGAAATTTCAACTATTTCAAGAATTTTTCAAACACGTGAAGATATTTCAAATTACTGAACTTTTTAAAGTTCATGATTTTTTAATTCATATTTATTTTTTCAAATTCATGACCCTTTCTCAAATCCATGAACTTTTTGAATCCACAAACATTTTCCACCCTCATGAACTTTCCCAAATTTAAAAAAGATTTAATTCATATTTTTTTCAAATTCAGTAAAATTTTCAAATCAGGGAATATTTTTAAAATACGTGAACATTTCTTTCTTTATAATTTTATAGCACCTCCCGGCCAAGCAAGCCGTGCAGCCAATAGAGAGCAAAGGTCGCATGATAAATGGGCTTCTTTTGTGCTTTGGTTTTGTTTGGTCGGTTTCATATTTTTTTTCGTGTTTGTTTTTTTTCTTTTTCTTATTTTCATTTCTCTTTTTTGGTAGGGTTTTGATCATTTTCTTGGAAGCTTGTTGAAGTTTTTGGACAAACTTCGAAGCTTCTAGAAGCCTCAAGCTGTTTTTTTGTTACCTTTTGTATTTTGATATTTTAATTTTCATTTATTTTTTAAAATAATTTGATTATTTTCTAAATTCATGACTTTTTCCTAATATCTGAACTTAACAAAATTTCATGAACCTTTTCAAGCTCGGGAACATTTTTTCGAATTTATGAACTTGTGAAAGATCATGATTTCTTTGATTCGTCTAAAAATCAAATACATGACCTTTTTCAAATCCATAAACTTTTTTCAAGTTCATGAACTTTTTTCAAATTCAGAAAAATGAAATTCATGAGTTTTTCAAATTAATGAACTTTTCTTACTTTAAAAATTGATAATCAGTTTTGTTTCCGGAAACAACATAGCGGCATCCAAAAAAAAGGTGAGTAGATGCACACACGAGCAGTCAGCTAGCGAGGAATTTTGTTTTTTAGAAAAGCTAGCGAGCGAATCGAGCGGTGCAGCCAAGAGAGCAATGACCGCACGACAAATATGCCATGGCTTGCGTGACGTCCGTGTGAGTGCCAATGGCTGATTCGCGCACCTACTGGCGCTGATGGGAACTCCTATTTTGCGGCATAGGTCAGCAAATAGCCACCGATTGCACATCCCGATGCGCCCCGCATACATGTTGGGTCGGCCCATCTTCAAGCTGGTCACCCTAGTTTTATTTCCATGTTTCGGTTTTTGTTTCTTTCTTTTTTGTTTTTCTTTTTTCTTTTCTTACTTCATCATCTCTTCACTAATCTCAAAATAAAAAAATCAGGGGCTTAATTTTTCTGAATTTCCAAATTTGGTGGCAAATTTGAAAAAAGTTCAGAATTTCAGAAAAATCATGAATTTGAAAAAAAATGTTCATCAATTTGATAACTTATTCAAGAATTTCAAAAAAACTTCTCGGAGTTTTATTAATTTTAATGATTTAAAAAATGTTCTCCATTTCAAATATTGTTCGGGAATCTAGAAAATATTTTGATTTCAAAAAAAGTTATTGTAAATTGAAAATATGTTCATAAATACAAAAACAAATGTTCGCAATTAACACACTAGTACTGCAAGAGTTTCAGGATCCAATCGTTGCATCAATAGCAGGTACGTGCATACACATCAATAGCTGAAATTTAGTGCTCCGATGTATGTTCTACACCAGCAAGAGACAAGTTTTAGAGCATCTCCAGCCGCGCCCCCAACAGGCCCTCTCGAGGCGTTTTTTCCGCGCCGGCACCCAAAATTCACCCCAGTCCCGCCCTCAGGATGCCGAATTCCGCTGGCTCGTTACGTTTTCGCGCCCGGCGATCGCAGGCCGAACCCGGCGCACTGGGGGCGCTCGGGGGCTCCGGCGCTAGGGAAAAGTGTTCCTGGGGCCACATGTCATGCGTAAAGTCAAGCCACCCGTCCAGATTTGCCTCTGACCTCCGCGCTCGGCCGCCACCCTGCGCCACCCTGCCGATCCCGGCGCCGCCCACCGCCCACCGCAGCTAGGTGGATCATTTCCCGCCGGGAAAAAGAAGGGGTTTCACCGAGGCAGCCTCTCCGCCGCCGTCTGGGCACCTTTTCCGACGTTCCGGCCGCGTAGGGCCTGTACACCGGTGGATTTGCACCCACCTTGCCCGGAAGGTGTTCGGTGATTTGCCCGGCCCGACGATGGACTCGGAAGATGAGGAGGCGCTCGCGGCGTTGCTGGAGGAGGAAGCCGAAGCCGACGTCCAGGAGCAGGAGCATCTCATGGTGCTCGCCGCCCTCGCCGGCCTGCTCGCGAGCAGTGAAAAGCCGCGGCGAGGTGGCTTGGCGCCTGGGCGGTTGAAAGCATAGAACCGACATCGTCTGGAAGGCTACTGCATGCTCTACTCGGACTACTTCGCCTACGCTCCATTGCACGGTGAGAAAACATTTCGGCGCCGTTATCGGATGAGCCGAAAGCTTTTCCTCATGATTGTGAATTCCATCCGGGAGTTCGACAGCTACTTCAAGTGCAAGATGGATTGCACCGGCACACTTGGATTTACCTCGATCCAGAAGTGCAAGATCAAATGTTGGAGATCATGACTTGCTGTGTCATCTTGCACAACATGATCATTGAGAGCGAGCAGGAAGAGCCAGTGTTTGACAGTGAACCATATTACAGACAGGGTCCTCTTGCCCAAGTTGATCACCAGCTACCGGCAAACTGGACTGACTACCTCAACATGTGTCAGAAGATCCGAGACCCACAGGTGCATCAAGAACTGCAACACGATCTGGTGGAGCACCTATGGAGGCTCAAGGGCGAGGGCGAGGCGACGCGGGAATGACTGTGATGAAAGTTGAGTTTTTATTTGTTAAACTATATAATTTGTATTGAACTATTTGATTTATGTGATGAAACACGCCGAAACACGTCAAACCATGCCGAACTATGTGCCGAACTAATTGATTTTTATTTGTATGTGAAAATTCATGCCGAAACACGCCGAACCGCGCCGAATATGGGCCGATTCACGCAGATATCGGGCTGTTTTTGGATACAGTTGGGCCGAACAATGGGCCGAAATCGGCGCCTGGGGGCGACGGCTAGGTGCCCAACCGCCCCCAGCACCGAGTTTACTGCCGGCTCACCCCCAGGCCAC
>NC_057795.1:11459685-11478087 GCF_018294505.1 Triticum aestivum | reverse complement strand
TAAAGATGCTCTTACAGTGTGAAAACCCAGCCCCCTTTTTTTTGGCAAAGGTTCAATTCTTTTCTTTTTGAGGAAGGCACTGGGTCAATTAATATCATTGGAAGTGCATGAAACCGCAGGCTACCAAATGCAATTCCAAATTAGTTACCCAACTACGCACATGTCAATTGATTGTAGATTTTTAGTTACTCGAATGTACATCCATCCCAACACCGCCGACCAGTCATGCGACAGAATCAAACTCACGAAATTGGACACATATATGTAGCTTAGCCATTTTCGCTTACGTGGACTGTAGCTTAATCATTGACAGTGCAGTTCTCCACTCACCAAGCAACGGGACCAAGATGCTGTTTCCTGTTCGCATTCAAACTGGTTTGGCTTATGTGCAAAACCTTGCAGGTTCTTTACTTCTTTGATGGCTTCACCAACATGAAGATTACTTTATATGGTTTATATTCGGAAACACGCGAGGATGTGACCGCCACTGTCATCGAGTGAAACTCATTGCAAGGCGGGCAGGTACGTCCTCCTCTGGTTCCTGCTCGATCCTGGCTAGTGTAGCTTGTTTTCCTGATATCTTAGCTAGGTTGTACTAAAACCTAGCTCGTCGTTGTTGGTCCATGATCCATTGTCGAAGGACCCTCCCCATCGGCGCCATCGTCATTCACCTTCCTCTTTTGGGATGTTCTGGATTGATTCTGTTATCACGCGTCGTCGGAGAGGATCCAACTGATAAACGACTCGAGCTCGTCCGACTCGGAGCCGGTCATTGCCTGCGGCTCAGCGGTCTTCAGCAGATCACTCTGGGATGGCTGGTCCCATAGATGGGATGCAAAACCCTCCCAGTCCATGTCCAGCAGATCCTCCACCCGAGGAGAGTGGCATCCCTGCTCGATGCCAGTAAGCACACTAGCCGCCATGTCGTTGCCGATGCATGAAAGCAGGGCCTCCATCTGGCTTTCCTCCTCAAAAACCCCGACCCGATTCACCGAGTCATCTGAGCAGTTGGTCCCCATGAGTAGAACCATACCATTCTGATCTACGGGGTCCATGACCATGGCCTCCTCGCTGCAGAGCACACCACAAGTCATGTGGTTGATGGGCTGCTGGTCCCGGTCCGGGTCGGCCTGGCTTGACGTTGTCGATATGGTGTCGACCGGGCTTGAGCCTTCCTTGGACTTGGTGGGCTCAGGCATGGGTTGCATCTTCGTGCTGCTCCTGAGCGCCTTGCCGCCTCGACGCTTGGTAGTGGCGGAAAACTTGTTGACGTCGATGGTTACGGTGATTCCGCTAAACGCAGCGTACACGTGCCGGAAGTTGTAGATCTGTCGGCTGAGATGCGCGTTCCAGTAGTTCTTGATCTCGTTGTCAGTCCGCCCTGGCAGGTAGCTGGCGATCACCGACCACCTGTCAGCCATTCCAAGAAGGTGCATGCCAGCCAGTTAGATATATCTATTCAAACGTCGTCGCAGCTAAAAGCAAAGGGAGATATCTATGCACGATCATGACATTTTACGAGCTAAGCAAAGTGATTATGTACAGTCAGAGTAGTATAACTACTTGCATTTCACAATGCATCTGTATTTAAGATGGTTCTTCTACACCATCCGTCCAACCCAGCATACACTAGCATACTGTTCTTCATTGTTACTCAAGGTCTAGAGCATAACATACGGATGTATACAGACATATTTTAGAGTGCAGATTCGCTCATTTTGCTTCGTATGTAGTCCATATCCAAATCTCTAAAAAGGCTTATATTTAGGAATACTTCAGAAGATCCTCAATGCCACTAAGAACATTGACAAATACAAATGTTGAGAGGCGAGGTCCAGGGCTCTACTAAACTACTAGCAGCTGCCCCTCTCTAGTGTACACTGAGAATTCTGAGTGAGTGAAGAAGTCTTGAGCACGACACCAGATGGTCTGCTATCCCACATAAATTAAAAGTTGTTGGTTTGGTGGACCTGATCTTGTCTAAAATCACAACATTTCAATCTACGTAATACATCAACCGTGGCACACAACCGTGTTCCAGATTAGGTTCTCACAATCAGGAATACATACCGCATCTGTTCATTGAAACATCTACGTAACATACATCAACCATTACAAAGCGTACACACATTGGTATAATGAGATTATTGTATTAAAATTCTAATTCTATTACTAGAAAACATGCTCATGCTTGTGGTTGCAACGGAAGAAAAAATAAGTAGCATGCCCCTAGCTCAATAAGCATGGCTCAAACCCTCCACAGGTCATGTTTTATTTCAACATGACGCTCCTCTTGTGTGGCCGCTTATCCTTCTTTCCGCCTTCACAAATAGTGGTTGTAGTGCCCATGTGATCTCAGTGCGTTTGAATGGCTCAATTCCAAGGCGATGATCTTGGCCACCGCAAGTCAAACTTATCACTGAACCGCGGCAACACAAAGTGATATTTATAACTTTTAAAATTAATCTAGTCAGGCTTGACATGAGGGCCGCCATACGTGAGCTACACCCTACACCTATTCCATACACCGTCCCCAATACTCCAACTCTCTTTTAAATTGTGTTAGCTTAGAAATGCATCAACATTCTTTTTTAAAACATATGAACATTTTTGGAATCACATGGCTTTTTAAAATTACTAACATTGTTTTAACACGCAATCACTTTTTAGAATTACATGAACACATTTTTTAAAAAGGACATCTTTTCCAAAATACATAAGCAATATTTTGATAGATAAAAACTTTATAAAAAAATAGACAAACATTATAAAATGCACAAACACTTTTTAAAAAACACACAAACATTTTTCAAAAGCACGAAGACATTTTAAATCACACAACCATTTTTCTAACACACAGACACTTTTTGAAACGATATAAGAACATTTTAGAAAAAAATACGAACCACTAGTTCCACAGCATGCACGTGTCAGAACCTGAATCCATGTACATATATATCCAGCGAGCTCCTCTGCTGAAAAAGCATAACTACATGTGGATATGACGTCATGGTAACACAGACGAATTAAATTGATTAATTATTAATTAGAACTGGAGTGTAGCATGAACAGGTCATGCGCAGGACGCACACTGTTTTTCGGAGATAGTGAACGGGAGGAGAGCTGCACAGTTCAAGCTGTCGAGCATGACTGTAAGTTTGAGCCGGTGACGCTATCTGATTATATACAATAATAATATATATTTTATTAATAAGACACCCATCATGTTTAGTATTTTTCGTATTTATACTTCAAATCATCTCCTAAAACTCGTTGCATGATGTGGCATTTAAGTACCCAACAACCTACAAACATGCAAAGCAGCGCAGAGCTACATGGGCTGCCTTTGGAGGCACAGCAGGCCAGGCGGGGCGGAAATAATCACTATCACATGGCTCATATAACACATAGGGAGAAAACCCGTTATTAGTACCAAGTCGCATAGCTATATGGTGAGGAGACATCTGCAAGTGTATAAGACACAACAGTTTTTACTCGAACTTGGCAGCGCAAATATAGATGACAGACGAAAATTTCAGAGAACACACCGTGACGGACATTTTTATTTTGAAGAAACCACCATCCTTCATTATTAGGTATTGAAAAGGAACATGGTACATTCACTTCCTCGCCTCCAGGTTCCCCCTACTAACCCTTCGTCCAACCGAACTTTTTGCCAAACGAAATCAGAGTGTGACAGAGAAACCAGGGGCACCCTTGCCTCTTTGCTTTCCTGGTCTACCCTTCCATCTGTACGAATCGCTAGAGTTTCTCACACCAGTCTCCACATGAATGCAAATAATATAAGAAAAAAAAAATATGAATGCAAATATCTCTTGTCTGAAAATAGAACCGAACACACAAGAAGTTGCAACAGATAATAGTTTGATAACATATCTTCTTGCAAAGGCAAACAGGAAGTTGTACTGGTAAAGGTATCCACGGATCCGTACCTGCTGCCAAGGGTGGCATGGAGCTTGACAATGAGATTATCCTCCTCTTTAGAGAAGTTGCCCCTCTTCACCCCGTCGCTCAGGTAGTTGAGCCACCGTAGCCTGCAGCTCTTGCCACACCTCAGCAGCCCTGGAGTAGTATACATAGTTGCATACCAACGGAAGCAGGAATATGTTAACATATGTAATACATGTTCTTCACGAATGTGTAGCTAGTTACTTAATCTTTTTGATCATTAAGTTTCAACTAATTAACTAGCTAGTAGTTGCTGTGAAAACCCCGCTAAAGTAGTCACAGCAAGCTCATGTCATATTTACCTGCATTCTTGGGCAGAGACCTCCATGAGCCCTCGCCGTGCTGAGCAATGTATTTCGTGAGTATGTCATCCTCCTCCGCCGTCCACCTTCCTTGCTTCAACGCCACCTTCTCGCAGCACGGCGCCCTCCCCATCCTCTCGTCACACGCGTGCACCTTGTATATGTGCCTACCTAGCTACCTCCAAGCAAATTAGACAAGCTAGCTAATCTCGCGTGGTCGTCACGGTAGAACGATATATACATATATGCTACTCCATGTATTAAAGGAGTAGGTGTGTTAGGTCAAGGGGGTGAATTGTAGATAGACTTATTATATAGCTTGATCCAAGCCTAGGTTAATAATTAGTTGGTGAGTCAAGTAACATGCATCTGACTATATACACACACACGCGCTGTCTCTGAATCTCTCTTTGTTTTTTGTTGAGCAAGACAAGGCACCACGAGATGACGGGCAAGGGGGATGTGCAGGCGCCGTGGGGTAAGGCTGGCCGCTGTTCCCAACGTTGCCTCGCACCTGTCCGCCGCTTTCTAATGAGGTCCGTATATTTTGAAATAATTATACTAGCAAACTGGCGCCGGTAACTTCTCAATCTTATATTTATTCTGTGATGATTGAGACAGATATATTTCTATTTATTGGAAGAACTGAAGTTTTCACCAATCGAGCTTCAGATATTCTAACGAAGAACTTGACACACTTATCTTCCGATCATTGTATTTCCTGAATCTAGTATTTCAAAGCTCAACATAACTGGATATGTTACCTATTGACTAGTACTTATGCATTCTCTTTTCTCTAGAAATGGAAATTCAATTTCAAAAAATAATATGATACAACAACAACAACAACAACAACAACAAAGCCTTTTAGTCCCAAATAAGTTGCGGTAGGTTAGACTAATGTTTGTGGCACGTGGTTAGATAACTTCCGCGCACCTCTATCCATGGCTAATCTCTGATGATATTGTAGTCCTTCGGATCTCTCTAGAAATTGATAATATTCCTAAAAGTTTGCGTCTGGGGAATCCTATGGTTTAGGTTCTCTCATTTCAAGAACATGCACGAGCGTTGCATGTCTTTTGTATTAAGGAGAGGAGCAAGTTTTTACAACCAAAGCTGCCAGCGCACAAGTTGCAGGGTCAGCAAAGACACAAATAGTGTACTTGAAAGACATGCCCACTCCCACTCCCATTAATGGCCGTTCAACTTTCCGGCAACCCCTATCCTCTCCCTTGTCTGCATTAAAGGCGGGAACTGTCCTGGTTTACTAGTTTACCGTCCATTTCTCAATTTGTTTTACCGTCCTGGTTTTGCTAGCTGTCAAATCAAATACTACTACTACCATCGTCTGGTTTATTAGTCTTTTTTGTAATTTATGCTAAATTTTGACTAAAGATTTAACTGACGAAATGTTAGTGCATGTCAACAAAAATTATATCGTTGGATTCGTATTTTAACATAGTTTTCAATGATTTTTTTTATGAAATGTATGAACATTGTGTTAGTCAAATTTATGGTCAAAATTTGGCACAGATTATAATGAGAACCAATAAATCACGACGGAGGTAGTAGTATACTACCAGTAGTAGGGAATGCTGCGCCGCCCACTGCACGTCCAACTGAACATGCCTCCTCGCCTCCATCAAACGCCTTCATTAAACCCGCATGTAAACCGAGAAACCTACTCCAGCCACAAGTTCGTTCATGAGCGGGCCGGAATTAAACGCAACACCGGCTGAGCTCCTCCCATCCAGCCTCTATTGAAATGAGGCCAGACGCCGGCCAAGCTCCCATCCTCTGCCCTCTATTTAAACGAGGCCAGACGACGGACAAGAATAGCACCCCTCCACCGCTCCCCATCTCCTCCTTCACCATTTTCTCCACTCTTCCACTGGCTTTCGAGGAGCCATTCTCCGGCATTGGCAGCTGGGTGGCTCGTCGAGCCCTCCGGAAACGAGCGAGGCCGCTTAGTGCTTCACCTACCTCACCTAGCCCGACGGAGCCAATTGTCGCCCCAAGCCAGCACGTGGTTTAGCAACTCGCCGCTCCAGTTCAGCTTGATGAGGAGTGGCGAGTAGCTCCACGCCGGCACGGGCGTCGTACCGTACCACTAGAGTTTGTGGTCGCGCCACCCGCGTCTGCGGTGGTCGCGGCTCCCATGTTTGTGGCGGCGCTTCCCGTGCCTGCAGCAGCGACATGCATGCTGAGCCAGAAGCCAGGTGCACGGAGAGCGACGAGTCGGTGGCCAGCCTCTCCGTGTCCGCCGCCATCATCGAGGAGAAGTCGAACACGGGAGGCCGCCGCCGCTTGGGTCCCATGAAGGCCACCACCGACAAGACGACTATGTATACATGTGGTGTCTTGCCCGGTTCATCTCTTGTGATGACCTTCGTTGACCCTGCAAGTGTCCACCAGGCATGAGGAAGATCCCCTGAAGGGCACCATCGAGGCGACAATTGCGTACATAGGCGGTGTCCTGCCCGGCTCATCTTTTGTGAGGACCTTCGTTGACCGTGCAAGTGTCTGCCGGACATGAGGAAGACAATGTGATCCATAGGCGGCCATTGATATTAGGTATTAATTATACCTCGAGAGGCGGATTAGCACCACTTAGTTTGTGTAAATTTAATGAAATCCATCACATTTATATTAAAATCCGGCATTATTAAACGAAATCCTTCATGTTTATATGAAATTGCTTCGTGTTTGCACAAATTTCTCCTGGTTGGTTAGAGTTGTGAAAATGTATCCCGATGGCGTTGGATGTCGTCATCCGTGGACAGAAGCGGGTGGAAATTTGCCGGTTGCAGTTGGAGATGCTCTTATGATGGAAATAATAGAGTCACATCAAATCTATTTGAGTTAATTGTGTGTATGATTCTAGATGATAAATAGTTAATCGCATGTAAAGTGTACATGATTTGCAGGATGGCTACAGATTCATACGGAAAGTTAAAAGAAACAAATCAATCCTTAATATTGTATTGTAAGTACTCTTTGGGTTGTACTGTCAGTACATCAGTGAAAGAAGTATACATTAAAAAATATAAAAATATAAAGTTGTCGGGGGGATGAGCCCCGAGCAGGCAACGGAACCCAGATCCTTTCAAAAACATCGAAGCAAGACAAACCGCTTAATCCGGGTGGCCTCCTTGCCGGCTCCCTAGCACGAGTCGGCCAGGTGCGACCACCCGGCCAGCCGACCGCACACGCCGGCTGGCCTCCAGCAGTCAACTCCTAGCGACCCGCAGGCAAGGCTACAGCGTTCCCCGCCTTTCTGTCGGCCCCGGAGGGCGCCGCTGCAGAATGCCCCACACCCCGCCTGGGGCGGGCGGTGTCCCGGGGGCGTAACCCTGTAGCTGGGCGGCGCTGACCGACTAGCGCAGCCTGGCAGGACGTGCTACAATGCCGGGAAGCCAGCCATACCCACGCCTGGCAGCCCCGGGGCGACCCGCACCCGGTAAGGCAGGAGAGACCCGGACCCGGCAGGCTTGCTGGCTCCCAGATGACACCAGGGCCCCACTCGTATGTATTATTACCATTGTAACCCTGGGGGACCGGCCTATCAGACCCCTCGGAGCCCCTCCATCCAGAGGGCCAGATCCTAGTAGAACACACACCCACATACACTCCCGAGGCAGTGCAGAGGACCAGTTACCTCTTCCTTCTTCATCCAAAAAGCTCTAGGAGCAACTTTGTAACCTAGTGCATATCATCCATTCAGTAGGACTAGGGGTGTTACCTCTCCGAAGGGCCCTGAACCTGGGTACGTCTCGTGCCACGCACTAGCTCATACCGACCTCGCCTCTTGAACCCACTGTGCGTCGTCACGTAGCCCCCCCACTTTTGGCCATACCATGAAATCTGTCATGCGATCACCACAATAGTTGGCGCCCACCATGGGGCTGCTCGCGGCGTCGGCCGAAGTCAAGTTCCAGACGAGGCCCTTCACCGACACCGCCGAGCGCATCATGCAAGGCCTGGTGCCCGCGCTCGGTGCGGGCCCGTCCGGTTGCCGAATCTTCCATCGTGCCTTTCGGCGCGCTGCATGTATCTTCGTGGCGTCCGCCCCGATGAGTACCCTAGTGGGATGCTCAGCATCATCGACTCCCCTGTCCCCATCGACTATGCCGTCTCCAGCAACGTGGAGGAGCTATGCACCAGGGTGCAGATGCTAACCACCGGCGCCACCACCTCCTCATCCAGTGCCACTGCCACGGCCGCAGCGGCTCACGCAAACCAGGCTAACCCACTGCGTGCAACCCTGCAGAATCTCAGCATCCCCATCACCATCGACGTTGACGTCACCCTGGCCAGGGCTCGACTCGACGTGGAATGCATTTGCCTGCTGGACGAGGCCATGTTGCTCGCTGCTATGCAGCGCCGGCTGGAGTCCACCCAGCGGCAGCGCGAAGCCGCCTACAACGTCACGTCAGTTGCACCCGGGGTGGGGCCCATTAGACGCACACTAGACACGGTCCCGCCTGTCTTCGAGACACCCGTCAAGAACATGCGCGATGCGACAGTGGTCATGCAAGACCTGGAGACCCTGCAGGGTGAGGAGCTGATGCGGCAGTAGCAGGTCCGCGAGCTCATCGCCACTGCGAATGAGCAGCAGGGGTGCCTTGATGCCCCCGCAGCGTCCGGCTCGCACCACTCTCGGGACCTAGACCTCGGGGAAACCCGGCAGGCGTCTTCTCCGGGCCCTAGGGAGGCCCAATCCGAGAAGTCCCGGAACGGCCGGACCCAGTGCAGTGGCACTGTCACGATCAGCAGCGACTAGTACGACGAACCGGCTGGAGACGATCGGTGCAAGCTGGATGCAACGCGCCAGCCAGCCCGGCGTGCGCGTGCGGCGCTCGCTGGTTCTGCTCCCGCGGCCCGTCCGCCAGCCAGCTGGGCCCGTGAGACCTCGACGACGACAACAACCGCTTCGCATCGAGCAGCTGGCCCGCTCCCTCAAGATGGAGGAGGAGGGGTCAGTTGGCCCGGCCTGTTTTGGCCCTTGCATCCGTGGCGAGCCTTTTCCCAAGGGTTTCACCCCCCTCCCCCCCGCGACACGCCCAAATACAATGGCACCGCTGATAACCCACAAGTATAGGGGACCATTTATAGCCTTCTTCGATAAATAAGTGTGTCGAACCCAACGAGGAGCTAAAGGCAGAACAAATATTCCCTTAAGTTCTATCGACCACCGCACACGTGACGTTTGCTTTACCTAAAACAAGTATGAAACTATTTTGGAAGAATAAAACTACAAGTAATTTGCGAGAATAAAACTACGAATAAAATACAAGGTAGTAAAAGTGGATAGCTTTTGTCAACGAGAAGGTCATTTGTCCCTAGGCAATCGATAACAAGCACCAGTAATCATTCTTGCAATTGTATATGAGGGATAGACATGAGCTAACATACTTTCTCTACTTGGATCATATGCACTTATTATTGGAACTCTAGCAAGCATCCGCAACTACTAAATATCATTAAGGTCATGAAACCCAACCATAGCATTAAGTATCAAGTCCTCTTTACTCCCATACATCATACCCCACTTACTCGGGGTTAAGCTTTTGTAACTCTCGCAACCCACCATAAGCGAACCAGGAACATATTGCAACACCCTGCAGCGGGGGCCCTGAGGTTTGTGCGAGAACGGAGGCCACCGTAGGACAGCACCATAAATAAAATATATAATCATACCAACCAAGATCACGATTAACCGACAGGACAAAATGGATCCACTTGATCATCATAGGATAATCATAGATCATTGGGAAATAATATATGGAGTTGAGCACCATGTTTAAGTAGAGATTATAGCGGGGAGAAAGGGTGTTACACCAATGCATAGAGGGGGAGAAGGTTGGTGTAGACGGTAGCAAGATTGTTGATGAAGATTGTCGTCATGATCCTAGCCCCGACGGCACTCCGGCGCCACCAGGAGAGAGGGGGAGAGAGCCCACCCTCCTTCTTCTTCCTCTTCCTTGGCCTCCCCCCTAGATGGGAGGAGGGTTTCCCCTCTGCTCAATGGTCTCCATGGCGGCGGAGGGGCAGGAGCCCCTCCGAGATTGGATCTCCCTCTCTGTTCTCTTCTGTTTCGCCCTCTCCAGATCTGGTCGAAAACCGTTTCTTATATTTCCGGAGATCCGAAACTCCGATTGCGCTGATCCTTTTACACGATTTTTTTTCCTGATATAAGGTTCCTTGCACCCGAAGTAGAGATCCAACCGACGTTCGAGGAGGGTAGCACCCACCACCACGCGCCAAGGGCATGAGGCGCGCCCTGGTGTCTCGTGGCCCGTGTTGGCCTCCGTTTGTGGTGATTTCAACTCCTAACATTCACAAATATTCCAAAATAATTCTTCATTGAGTTTCATCACGTTTGGACTTTGTTTGATATGTATTTTCTGCAATACAAAAAACATGCAACAAACAGGAACTGACACTGGGCACTGGATAAGTAAGTTAGTCCAAATAAATCATATAAAAAGTTGTCAAAAGTATGTGAAAGTTGTATAATATTGCTGATAGGGTTCTACATTTCAGCACAAATGTAGATGCACCATAGTTTGAATGAAATTACACTCATAATATTCAATTCATATTCAGTGTGCATTACATATACAAGCAGTTGCACTAGTGTATTCATTAATAGATACAATTGATCGATTTATTTATTCAACACATATAAAAGAAGGTTAGGCTTGCATAATATTTTAAGAGAACTTTGGTAAAGTTCTAGTAGAGTGCACACAGATAAAGTTGCAAAGAAGAATTGGCTTACTTCTCCAGTATTCTAGAGTGCACACAGACTTGTTAGCATGCACAAACTAGAACTAGATGTGCCCAGTACACAATGCAGGAAGGACTTTTTTTTACTAATTCATCAAATTATTGAACAACCTGTAAAAGGAGAAATATTGTTCTTTAAGTTTGATTATCACCCACTGTAAAACTAAATGCACTGTAAGTGCCAATAGCAAATTACACGAGTAATATCTTCTAAAAATTTGGTGTTAGACAATTTCTTGTGTAGGGATAGTTACCTGGTCGTGGGGTAGCGAGGCTTTGTATCGGAGTACTCTACTTAAACAGTTACGATGATGTACCTTTCTTGTGGGGCATGCATATTGATGTGTGCAGTAGTGAGAGCCCATCTCTAAGAGCAGATACTTGTGTATCAACAAATCGTGGCGACCTTATCAAGAAAATTATGCATACCATTCCTGCATCAAAAACTAATAAAACATCATACATGCTTGGCAAATTTCGATGAAAGGAAAACAACTTGTAGGCTGTAGCTTAGTTGCGGAAACAGTCATCCATGAGTACATAAATCCAACTCATACTATTGCACAGACAGTAATCCACAAGAACCAAATTTCAGAAGAATAAAGCATGCCAACTCATACATGGTAAAATCAGCCACAAGAAACATTAGAATCCAAGCATATGCAAAATGAGCTTGGTCGACTCATAGAACGCAATCGGAACGACGAAAAAATAGAGCCAAGCACAGGGCAAGGGAGAGGGACTGCACGGTCACGCAGCGCACTGTTGGCTCTGCGCCTCGTGTCCGCGTCTGCGGCGTAGGCTGCCTGCGTCAGGGAGCTACATGGAGGCACGGGGAGGAAGGAGTCGAGGTCGCAGAAGATAACTGTCACTCTTGGTTGCCTCAGGGCGGCTTCACGGGTGCGATAGAGGAGTTGCCGATGCGCAGAGCGCGCCGAGCACCTGTCGAGCACCCTGGATACACGGAGTCACCATGTGCACTAGTGCAACGCGGTGCGCCAGAGCTGCAAAACCATGTCTGGGATCAAGTCCTTGCAGTTGTAGGTCAGTTTGATGAGTTGGTTCATTGCGAGGTCGACCAGAAATGACTTGAGATCACTGACAAGTTTTTTGTCAGAAATTGTTGCAGTCATTTGAGAGAAAAGCATTGTCAGCGAAACGCTCTTTGTGTCAGACCACTTAGTCATTTTATCGAGCAGGTGCAGTACACCGACGGCATGCATGTGTTTTATGGCGCACGAGGTTCACCGAGGCGGTCTCCAGCAATGCAACAGAGGCGGGCAGCATGGATCCGGCAGGGATGCGCCGATCCCGACCGGATCTGGACGAACTAGAGGGCGGCGAGGCAGTTCCGGACGTTGAGAATGTGCGGCGGCCGGCGGTTGGTAAGCACCAGCATCAGCGCCGGTCGGTCCCGGGGGGCCAGCGCCTGCTCTGTCAAGATCAAGACCCAGGGAGCTTACCACGCACGTCGCATCAGGCCGCCCCACCGCCTACTGCAGCGGCGGAGCAACTCGCAGCCAGGATCCAGAGCCCCCTCCTTCCCCGTTGAGGCTGAAGAGCGAGCGGATCCTAACCAAGATATCAGTGGTCAGGAAGATGACCTTAGTGGCGCCGCTCAAGCACACCGGTGCCGAAGGGGATGCAGGACTTGGTGTGTAACGATGCCAAGGGGGCTGCAACGGGGCTCCAGCCAAGGCAGATGCAGACCACAGCGAAATGCAACCGTTGTAGTAGCCGTTGCTCCAACCGAGGAGCGAGGTGCCGACGTCGGTGGAGGATTGCTAGAAGATGGTGAGGCAACAGCGATGGCGAACCTGGGCGAGGGAACGGCGATGACGGACCTGGGCGAGGCAACAACGATGGTGGATCTGGCGAGGCAACATCGAAGTTCAGCGTGAAGATAAGACGAACCAGTTTTTTTTCTTTTTCCTTCCAATGAAAGGTGGACCAACATAGGGATGATAACGTTACCCGATGCCGCTGTTACATGTGAGATGTTAAGCGGTGCCACCTCAGCCTGACTGACGAGCCACCTCTATCATAATCTCATTTAACAAAGCCAGATCCGCCGATCAGTTGTTTTTGCAAAACAATTACACAAGACGGGTTGTTTCTACAAAGAAAATGTAACGTAGTGTTGTCTACAAAACTAGCCTTCAAAGTGGTAGTTTCCTGCAATATACTCATAAACACAATTATACTTCTAACACAACATAGCTCATCAATAGTCTTTTGGATGAGTTGGCTGGTGCATAAACACAGTTATACTTCTAACACAACATTGCTTATCAACAATTTTACTGCTGTGGTGAGCCCTCCCCCAGCATCATGTAGTCCCCCTTGTCATGGTGAGTGCCGCTGACACCTCCTTTCTGGCCAGCGTGCAGCCATTGTGAAGCACCATTTACTTTTCAATAGCTTCAATAAAATCACACATGGACACAAGAAAATGCATGTACAGTTAGTACTGGAAAAACAACCACACATCATGACCTCAAAAGAAGACATCCTATACCCAGAACAAAAATGGCAAAAAATAGCTTATGGGGGAAGAATATTTCACAACTAACAATCAGTTTCATTATCAATTTTCGCAGGTTACAAGTTCCACATTTCATACTACATTTTTCAGTAACCAATTCATGACGTTTAATGTGGATGCTGAAAACATGCGTGCTAAGCAACAACACAATAGGAGGAAAATAACAATGGTGACTATCAACCATCCCCTACTTATCTGGGTTTCGAATCTGAACATCTAATGGCAGAACTACAGATATAATAAGAGCTGAAGCTGTCACTCAGCACACTCTGGAAATGAACGAACAATAGATGGCTCTATGCATATGTACACAAATTACGGAGGAACTTGCAGTGATTATTCAGTGATTGTCTGCTCAACCTCTTGGCTCTACTGCTCATAAGTTACAGCAGCAATACAACGCAAGAGCGGAAATTAACTCCTAATCAGCAAAGGGCTTGCAACTGTATGTAAATATATGTAGTTATCAGCCTTGTTAGGACAGGTATAGGTAACAAGCAAGGCCACCCTACCTACATGAGCATCGCAATTCGAACATAAAAAGTTTTGAGCTTGCTCAAGGGATTTTACTAACATGAATTAGTAGAGAGGGTGGTTCGATGCGGGGACGCTGCATGGATGTACCTTACAAATTTAAGCCAAAACCCTATCTGATCACGGGATTAGAATAATATTCTGATCACAACCAGAACTTTCTGAGTTACACGCCTGAACTTCCCTCGGTAGGAACCCGACCTTCGGACTATCTTTGCAACTGTGTGTCTCCGCGTGAATTATTCTGGTCAGTCGTGTTTTATGTGATGTAAGTGTAATTGAGAAACGGTTTTTCGCAACTAAATGCCTGTTTTAAATAGGAATCTCACTCGTTGGCGAATTTTTCTCTCGGGGACATGATGAACCTGCATTTTTTGAAATTTTACTACCTGAGTTGTTCGACCTGAACTTCCCCCTGTGCTAGGATGAACTTCCGCCAGCATTGCCCAAATGGGGCTTGCGATATACTATTGGAAAGCTGTGGACACGAGTATCATGACCCAAGTTAAATTTT
Source organism: Triticum aestivum (assembly GCF_018294505.1). NCBI lineage: Eukaryota > Viridiplantae > Streptophyta > Magnoliopsida > Poales > Poaceae > Triticum > Triticum aestivum. The sequence goes on along the minus strand of NC_057795.1, from coordinate 11,463,431 downwards.
TGGCAAACTGTAAGTGGTTTAAGAGCAGTTTTGAAAACCTTTTTTTCTTCATACAATAAACCTGAGTAATTTCTCAATTCCTTACAGTTTTAAGTCAAATTTGTAAACGGCTGAAAACGTATTTTCACCGTAATTTCTATAAACTTTATCGGATTGGGGCAAATAATATACTATTGGAAAGCTACAGAAAATCTGAAACTTTTTTATGTTGATGGTTTTCTCTAACTCCTAGCCGTTTTCAAGTAATTTTGAAAATGGCGGGATCATTCGTTGTGTTTTCAAGTAATCCACTGAGTAATTTTTCAATCCACATGTTGAAAGTTTTCTTTAATTCCCTATGGATAAAGAGTAATCCACTGAGTAATTTTTCAATCCACTGAGCAGTTTTTTTGTTGTTTTTTAAAACACAAAAATTACTCAGTGGATTGAACAATTACTTAGTTTTGAAAATGGCGAGAACTTCTCAATGGATTGAGAGAATTATTTTAAAACACAAAAAAACAACTTTCTTTTTGTGTTTTCGAACATGGATATACAAGGTAAACCTCTCTCGTAGGAATTTTTGAACTTGTCCGAAAAGAGCACTTGAACTTCTTTCAACAAACCTTTTAAGCTTTTATTTTTCTATACTTTTATTTTTTCCTAAAATGCATTCGTTAAAGTATTGAACTTCTCGTTGTTTTCAACTTGAACTTCCGTCACGTATTTTTGTTCAACCTCTCTCACAAGAATTTTTGAACTTTCTCGATCCGAGTACTTGAACTTCTAGTAACAAAACTTTAGGCTTTGCATTTTCATTCTTTTTTAATACAAAATGCACACCGTGTAGTACGTGAACTTCTGGCAGTTATCAACCTCAACTTCTGAGATCATGCGTTCTGCCTTCATCGGAAAAACAGAAGTCTCCAAAAATGCACTTCGTGAAGAGGTTGAACTTTTGGAGCAGCTCTTTTTGAACGTCACTCTGTTTTTCCCGTGTTTTTTTACCCGTAACTCCCCAACCACTTACCCGGAATTGAGCAAATGATATACCCATGGAAAGTTATTGAAACCACGCAACTTTCACGTGAAAAACAAAGAAAATATGGTTTTTAAATAAGAATCACACAATTTTTTTTAAGATTGAACTTCATACTATTATTTTTCCTAGAAACGGAAATAATTTGAGTTTTGTGTATACATTCCATAATTCTGAACTTCATGATTTTATTTCTTTAATAACAAGCAAAACTTAAGTTTTTTTATAAGTATCGAACTTCTCTATTTTTGTAATTTGGACTTCTTGGATTATTATTTTTGTAACAGAAAAATCGTAGGTTTGTAATAAATATTGAACCTATACGTTATTTAAATTTGAACTTCCCGTGTTTCTTATTTAGAAATGGTGAAAATCCTTTCTTATGATGAAGGCTCTATTTTTATAAACCATATTTGAACTTTAAATTTGAATTGCTCTATTTTGAAAATTTGAACTTTTTCTTTTTCTATTTAGAAATGTTTAAGTATCTGCTTCAAAGTTTTATGTTTTTTTTGAACTAATCAGTTATTTTTGTTTGAATTTCTTATGATGTGCCAATCAGGAGATTTGGATTTTCCAATTTTATTGATTTCTCAACACACCATTTCCGAACATACAAAATTAATATTTTCTGTGAATATGGCCCTTGTTCTATACACTAACTTCAATGGTGAAGGCTTTGGACCTCTATATATTTTTTAATGTTAAAAGATCAAATGGTGTCTTTTTTATATAAATGGGAAAACCCATTTTTTATAACTTTTTGAAATGCATTATTTTTTTACTTTGACCTTCTTTCTTTTTCATAATAAACATTTGAACATCACTGTTATTTAGATTTGAACCTTTGTGCCTTTTTATAAACGGGGAAATCATAGGTTTGTAATAAACATCAAACCACCTTGTTTTTTAATTTGAACTTCTAAGTATTGTTTAGAAATGGTTAAACATACAAAACAAAATTATGGTTTTTTCCATTTTTCTCGAAATCACTATGTTACATCTTTTGAACTTTTGATTTTTTTCTTGTCGCGACATACTATACATTTTTTGCTTTTGGTGAAATTGCCTAGGCGGTCCCTTTTTCTCATTTGATGAATTTCTTCTGTACGTGGTACACGTGAACTTCGGAATTTCTGAAACATGAACTTCGCGTGCTATTGAAAATCAAGAAAATTATGCACAACAAAACACATACACTTCGCGTGCTACATGCACGACCAACACACACTTCCTAGAAATGGAAATAATTTAAGACCAAAAAAACCAAGGACAACAAGAACAGCTAATCTGTCTTAGAAATCTTTTTCCTCTCACACTCAAGCTGAATTGTAGTAGCAGCGCACCAACAACAGTTCGACAGTGCCTAAGAGGACGCCACAGACAACAGCTTGGTGTTGGGAGAAGCTTTGTTGCTGCGGGCGAAAAGGGAGGTCGGGAGTAACAGGGACTGTGTTGCTGACACCAAATTGCGCATTCTGTCAGTTAATAGCGGTGTAAGACGGTACAGAAAATAATAGCCTTAAAGTGTGTCCTGTTACATACTCTCATAGGCTGACCACAGCACAAGTTTAATCACAGTACTTGTTTCTCTTATAATGTACAGTACAACTTCATGTTGTAAATGCTGTAAAGTATCTACTGTAATTGTCAACTGCAAGTTTCTGATCCACAAGAATTATCATGAAGACATGAACAATCACAACCAGAAAAATCTCAGCACAAGAATTGTCCACAGAAGGATATCATTCAGCAAACATGACATCCAATCACAGAACTTAATTAACAAGATCTGAGAAATGGAGATAAAGTAGATCACATTCATTGCAAATTTCCAACTAGCTGAAGGTCAAGTGGCGACATGTTGAAACGTGCAAAATTAGATGCAAGAAAACTGAATCACACAACGACCAAACAAAAATAACATAGCAAAATATTGCAGAATCACGGAGTAATTTATAATCAAACATTGACATTGCAGTACAAAATTTGCATCAGACCGATAATTGAACTTTCCGTTGCCATTGCCATTTCATTCGAGCTTCACAATACAAAGGAGCCAGAGGAGGCAGAGGGGCTGAGAGGCTCGGTGTCAGCATTCTGTATAGGAGGTGGAAAAGACGACCTGCTTCTGCTAGTGGCTGGCGACCCAGTAGCTCGTCAGCCATCTGGCCGGAGGGCCGCGTGCAAGATCCGTCACAAAGCCGCCTCTCTCCTCTCTGCCGGATGTGGCCACCAAGCAACAGGTCGTGCCCTCCTCTTCGAAAATATATTTTAGAGCATATGCACCCAGGCCCTCTCTATCCAGCCATCCATTTTTTGCTTTAAGATCCGTGCAAGTACATTTCTCTTTTTTGTTTCTCCCACATAGAACATATCTAGAAGTTCAAACCTATGCGGCGTGACAAAGCTTTCTGAGTAGAATCTAGGATAAATCGTACAGATTTTTTTGTCAAACATAAATATACAAAATACGTTTTTTTTGATTAAAAAATCATATTTTTAGTATTTACGTCGGACAAAAAAATCTGAAAGATTTATCCTAGATTCTAGTTAGAAAGCTTTGCCATCCTGCATAGGTTCCAACTTCAAGATATGTTCTATGTGGGAGAAGCAAAAAAGAGAAAATTTTGTATAGAAACTTAGTTGTACCGCACGGATCTTAAAGCGATATTGGAGAGCTAGGATAGCAGGGCCTGGATGCATATGCTCTAAAAATCCACGTCCT
>NC_057795.1:11445398-11459323 GCF_018294505.1 Triticum aestivum | reverse complement strand
AGAGAGAGAGATGAGCAGTCCACGGTGAAGGTTGGGCACAATCCACAGCGACCACAGCGCCCGCGGAGGTCATCCCAAGCCTGGTCCAACCGGGATCTTGCCGGATCCATGCGTGCAGGCGGTCACAGAGGTAGCAGTTGCGGTGGTGGCATGCTGGATGCGGCGGCCACGACCATGTGAGGGTTGGTGGAGACGGCGACGCGCAGGGTCCGGGGCGGCGCCGACAAGATGGGGTGTGTGGTGGCAGCGTCGTCGTGTGGGGTCATGGGCAGCGGCGCGCAGGCTCAGTGGCGGCGGTGGCGTGAGGGATGAGGGGTTGCGGCGGCGGTGCGTGGGGTCGGCGGTGGCGGCGGCTACCGCTCGGGAGGGGGTCATGATCTAGGGGAGGGCGAGAGGTGCGGGAGCTGGGATAGTTTGTTGGGATATTTTGTTATCTTCTACGTGATCTCAGGAACAGCTAATCGGGCCCTTATAGGGCGCGCCGTGATCCGAATAGCTATTCTAATCCTGGGATTCTAATCCTGGGCTTGGTGTATATGTGCATGGACACCGTCTGCGTCTCCAACTGGTTAGTTCAGAAAGCTCGGAAAGTACTCGAGCTAGTCTCGTATGTGTTTCTCGCCGGAAAGTACATGGTGGATAGCAGTGTCTAGGCCGGGCCTGTGCAAACAATTGGTATCAGAGCCTTGATGTGTATTGTGTGTCTTTGATCGAAAAGTAATCAATTTCAGTCATGGGTACATCATCGACTTCGCTGAAAAGTACGCGACGAGTCGGGAGGCTTCGCCAACAATTAGTATCAGAGCACAAGGTACTGAAACTACACAAATTCTTGTACGGGCTAAGCCAAGGCCGCCGGGGGTGGAACATCCAAATTGATCGGACATTAATTTCTCTTGGATTTGAGAAAGCCCCGCTGGAGCATGCAATGTACAACCGAGGTGAAGGAAGAGATCATCTACTAGTTGGCATCTATGTGGACGACCTATTGATAACTAGAGCAGATGAAGAGGTGATTGGACAATTCAAGCTACAAATAAAAGAGTTTTTCAAGATGGATTATCTTGGTCTTTTGAGGTACCACTCCGAGGATAGAGGTACATCAAAAGACGGAGGGGGTCACATTATGCCTGGAGGCATACACAAGGAAGGTACTTGAAAGTTGTCGCATGAAACATTGCAATCCAATTGACGCTCCAATGGACCCTCGTCTTGAACTGAGCAAGAAGAGTAAAATACCCGCAGTTGATGCAACGAAGTATATTGCAGTGTCCACTGAGGTGTGGGAAGCTATGTGGCTAGGAAGGCTACACGGTAATCTTATGGATCGAGATCCGAAACAAGTGGTGCTTAATGTTGATAGCAAGTCTGCAAGTTTTCTACGCGATGATCCAGTGCGGCATGATAGGAGGAAGCACATTGATATGGTGTATCACTACATAAAGGACTACGTGGAAGGAAGTAAGATGAAGGTCAACTACATTTGTATGATGATCATATGGCAAACATGCTAACCAAGACTTTGGATCCAGAGAAATTTTAAAAAATACGAAGAAGGATCGACGTCGGAGCTGTGACGTGATGGCATCATATTTAGGAGGGTGATTGTTGGAGTTAAACACGACATGTATGTGTTCATGTCCTATTCAGTACATGTGTAAATGAACGTGTCTGTGTAGGTTTCTAATTAATCACCGAATATGATTAGTACTAGCTGATATATGGGTCTATTATGATAACACCCCTTAAGACCTTATTCTGCTAACAAAAATGTCTTATTCTGCTAACACCTCGGCACTGTCGCACACCGATGAATTGAATCACGCAGCCCAACAAACCAAACCGCAACAAAAAGCTCCACCCCACCCCACCTCCCGCACAACGCCCCCACTCCCTCCTCCCCCGATCCAAATCCTCCACCTCCCGTCCACCTTCTGCGGCGCCACCGTCGCCCTGCCTCCGTCCATCTTCTGCCGCGGTGTCGCCGTCGCCGCCTCGCCTCGACCCCATCCACCTTCTGCCGCACCGCCGCCGTCACGCCCCACCCCGTCCACCTTCTGCCGCGCCGCCATCGTGCCACCGCCCAAAATCCCAGCCATCCTGCGCCGCGCATCACGGCCCCAACCGCCGCCAGTGATGACCCATAAGTATAGGGGTCAATTGTAGCCTTTTTTATAAGTAAGAATGTCCAACTCAACATGGAGCAGAAGGAAATGACATGTGACTTTCAGCAAGGTATTGTCTGCAGGTGCTAAAAGTTATAAGTAGCGGAGTAGTTTGATAGCAAGATAATTTGTAACGAGCAAGTAACGATAGTAGTAGCAAAAGTGTACCAAGGTAGCCCAATCCTTTTGAGGCAAAGGACAAGCCAAAACGGTTTCTTATGATAAACAAAGTGTTCTTGAGGGTACACGGGAATTTCATCTAGTCACTTTCGTCATGTTGGCTTAATTCGTGTTCGTTACTTTGATAATTTGATATGTGGGTGGACCGGTGCTTAGGTGCTGTTCTTACTTGAACATACCTCGTACTTATGATTAACCCTCTCATAATCATCCGCAACTACGAGAAAAGTATTAAGAATAAATTCAACCATAGCATTAAACTTTTAGATCCAATCGGCCCCTTACGGAATAGCGCATAAACTGGGGTTTAAGCTTCTGTCACTCTCGCAACCCAACATCTAATAACTACTCCACAATGCATTCCCTTAGGCCCAAATATGGTGAAGTATCATGTAGTCAACGTTCACATGATTACTTGCAACATGATTTCTCCCGTGACCTCAAGAACGAAAGTGACTAGTCACAAATGATAATCATGCTCAAGATCAGAGGGGTATTAAATAGCATAATGGATCTGAACATATAATCTTCAACCAAATAAACCATATAGTAATCAACTACAGGATGTAATCAACACTATTAGTCAGCCACAAGCACCAATCTATAGTTTTGATACAAGATTGAATACAAGAGATGAACTAGGATTTGAGAGGAGTTGGTGCTGTTGAAGATGTTGATGAAGATTGCCCTCCCCAAGATGGAAGAGTTGTTGGTGATGATGATGACGATGATTTCCCCCTCCAGGAGGGAAGTTCCCCGGGCGGAATCGCTCCACCGGAGGGAAAAAGTGCTCCTGTCCAAGTTCCGCCTCGAGGCGGCGGCGCTTCGTTTCGAAACTCCTCTCCTTATTTTTTGTAGGTCAAAATGACTTATATACCAGAAGATGGGCACCGGAGGTGGGCCGAGGAGGGCAACAACCACTAGGGCGCGCCTGGGCCTCCTGGCATGCCCAGGTGGGTTGTGCCCACCTGGTGGCCCCCTATGGTACTTATTTGCTCCAATAATTCTTAAATATTCCATAAAAAATCCTCAGGATGTTTCAGATCATTTGGAGTTGTGCAAAATAGGTAGCTTGACATAGCTTTTTCAGGTCCAGATTTCCAGTTGACAGAATTCTCCCCTTTGGTGCATACCTTGCATATTATGAGAGAAAAGGCATGAGAATTACTCCAAAAAGCATTATTATACAATAAAACAACATAAATAACAGTAGGAAAACATGATGCAAAATGGTCGTATCAGCCGGTCACCACCAGGTGCAACCAAACCCATCCCCTCCACCTCCTAGGACCTCCCATACCACCCCTTCCCCCTCTGAGCTCACACCGCGAGTTGGATCCAACGACCACGACCCCTCATCGCCCCGGCTGGGCTTCCCTCCACCTCCCACCGCCACCAAAGTGCCGACAGACGATGGATGTGTCGCCCGACCATGGACCCAAGCCGAAAACCGCCCCTATTAGCCTCTTGGCCATGGATCCATGCTGGCAATCCCCCACCCCGACCCACGACTCCGGTGGTTGCTCATCCAAATCGCCGGGGACACTCCCCCTTCTCACGGCTGGCACGCCGATTCCCGCATGTGTGATGCAACGAGGCGGCATGTGTGCTGCAACGAGGCGGGCGGCGAGCTGCCTCCTCCCGGGCGTGGTCATGCTCCATGTTCGGGCCCCTGTCTTCATGCAGGTCCTCCTCCACCTCTTGACTTTGTCGGCTCTGCCTTAATGCAGGTCCTCCCTCGTCGTTAGGCATGGCGCCGCAACCACCAGCCTCGAGCATCCTCTCCTCCCCTACAATTTTTTCTTTTGCCTTTTTCAGAATGGACTTGGGCACATCGCAGTAGTTCGCTTGGGGCGTCAGTGCTGTGCAGTTCGTCGTCATGGGCGCGGCGTACAATTCCGAATGAGCAGTCCGGTTAGGGGTGCACCACATTTTTATCCGTTTTGCTTTTCAGTTTTTTGGCAGTGCATATGTGCCCACCAGTCCACTCTTCTCCATAATGCATAAAAAGGGAGTAAAACCAATTAGAAGAAGAAAACTACAACGCAGTTTACTCGCCTAAAAAACTAAATACAAATGCAGTTCATCGAAATAAAAAAACCACTCGGGATGGGTTTGGCGTGTGTGGCCCCAGCGACGGTCCGCTAGTTCATATAGTTGGGTGGATGTGTGGGATGCATCCCCCTGTGTTGAATTCTGTTGCCCTTCCCCTGTAATGAACCTGTGATAATGTGTGTTTCCAATATTTTCGGATTGTTCGTGCAGTGCACATGCGCCGCCCCCTGTAGTGCACTAGTCTTCTTGGTGCATGGCAAAACGTGTGCCAATTAAAATATCATGGAGGAAACGCATACACATAACTACACTCTTGTGCTTGTACTGCAAAACACACGATGGGAAAAAGAAAAAGAATAACTTCTCATCAATGCAGAACACTCTTTAAATTTTTGTTCGAAGTTTGAGTAAGGACATGAGAAAGTTCGAAAAAGAAGTAAACATGAAAGGTTCACTTCTTTTTGTAATGCATTTTTCTTTCCTTTTGGGATGATTGCAGCTCACTTTCAGGAGTGTTACGATTCGTTGCGGTGTCAATTACACTCAATGTTAAGTTCAAGAAAAAATTTGTTAGGCAAACGACAAAAACAAGTATTGCGGCTCACACCATTTGATGCATTGTGGTTTTCAGACTGAAGCAGTGCGGTCAGTTGTCTGATGTTGTTCATCTTGTAAGTGCAAGAAAATTGTTGCCAAAACGATAAAAAAGTAATGCGATTCACTTGTCCATACTTTGTGGTTCACTTACGCACGATGTGAAGTCCGGTCCACTTCCTCGCTTGAGAAAATTTACATCCAAATAAAAGAAAATCATGCAGTTCGCTTTACTGTCTGATGCAGTGCGGTTTCTGGTCTGAAGTAGTGCATTCATGTGTTTGATGCAGTACACACGTCAATTCTGGTGTCACAAAAAATAGTGTCCGCATTTAGGTAATTTCAAAATTCCTCTTAAACCGTAAGGAATTGGAGAGTGTTCTACATGAATAAGATGAGCCTCATCGATATCTTTCCAATTGCGTATAATTTGAATCATTCTGATCAGCGGTTTATAAAAATTTCGCGAAAAACGGCCGCTGCCTCTCATAGTCAGCGGCATAATTTTCAAAATTAACTAAAAACTGTAAGGAATCTCAAAATATTTCAACATATGAAAGTTGCGCCTCATCCGTAGCTTTCCAATGGCGTATTGTACGCCTCGTTTCGACAAACGGTTCAAAAACTGGAGCGAAAACAATACCAAAAATTCCAAAAAAATTGAAAAAACAAAATTCCGTGATTTACTAAATTTAAAACTGCTCTGAAACCGTAACGAATTAGAGAAAAGATATGAAAAGGACGCACCTCTACGATATCTTTCCGACGGTGTATCATTTGCTTCATTCCGATGAGCGGTTTAGAAAGAACGCGAAAAAAAATGCTCGATGCTACTCGTCGTGCGCCACACCTTTTTAAAACTGCTCTTAAACCGCTAGGAATCTCGAAAAGTTTTCAACATGACGAAGTTGCGCCTAACCCATAGCTTTTCAACCGTATATTACATGCCTCGTTCCGATAAACGGTTAAAAACTAGAGCAGAAAAGGTATAAGAAAACATAGCATGCAGTGTTTTTGCGACGGAAAGTTCACTTGCATGAGTACTGCAGCACACTTAGTTCAAACAATAACTTGCACTTGCGTTGAGCATACAGTGTGGAAGTGTTATCAGCCCTGTAAACAATTGTACCGTGAGATCAAAGCAAGTAATAAACAACAGGACCGACACGGCCCTATTTTGCCATCAACTCGTGTGTGTTCTCACGTCCGTATTCCGTCGACTTGCAGTGTCGCTTGAAGGTGCCAGCGGCTGACCGTTTCGTAGTTCGTACGTGCATAAGCTAGCCTCAATAGGAATCAATCCAGCAGCTAGGCTGCTTGGTTGCTTGGTGAATACGGGCACGAGACACCGTCTGCGTCTCCAACTGGTTAGCTCGGAAAGCTCGGAAAGTACTCTAGTATTGTACGTGCGTCTTGCCGGAAAGTACACGGCAGGTCGCAGCGTCGAGGCCAGGCCTGTGCCAACATTTCCTCTGCACCCTGCAAGCATTGTCAAAAATAACCTTGGCGGAAAAATAACAATGGTGGCTCTAGGAGTCAGAAAAAACTTCAATAATTCACTGCAAAAAAAAAATTCAATAATGGAGTGTGACTGGAGACTGGGAGTGGAGCACTCAATAATTGAGGGAGACACATCCACCGTGTGCAGTCTGTTCACATGTGACCCTACCTTGCAGACGGATTACTGGCGGTGCAAAATAATGCAGGAGGTACCAATCAGTGACGGAGCTACACGGAAATAGTTGGACGGGCTAGGTGAACGAGTGGTTTTTTTTTTTTTGAAATTATCAGGTGCTCAACAGTTTTTGTTACAAGATCGGCAAATACATACATACATAAAACTGAAGAAGTCACACAAAAATTTAATTAGAACTTGTAGCATCGATTGCATATATAAATTCAAAATACTATTTTGAAGAAAAATAATGTTCAGAACTAATGGCATTGGCAAGAAAATCCATAACAACAATGGCTCAACTAGAAACAACAAACCATGGTTGGGGTCAGCCATTAAGCAACCCAAATGAGTTGCCACATGCAGGAAACTAAGGATGTGGATTAAATGAAAAAATGTCTACAAGAGCACTCTTCAGGACTAATGAGAAACTTACACTGGTTATATAGTGATTACCATGTCAAACTCTGTCGCAGCTGCTCATAAGTTTCATCATCAGAGATGCAATTAATTGAAGAGAAGCACACGCAGCAGTCAAGCCAGCCCTATGTAAATCGCCACCTCAAGGTACATGAAATAATGACAAACAAGACAGCGTAATATAATCATGTCCAGCGGATGTATCTTGTAAATTTGAGCCAAAGCCTTATCTTGAGTCCTGGATAATTGAGGCAGACAACCTTCAACTATTTCACACGTGTGACTGTAAGGTGAGACTGACTGATTGAGGGAACACTACATGCTCACATTGTCCTCCTTACCAAACAATCACCACCCATCAATAATTTTACTGCTACGGTCAGCCCTCCTTCTCAGAAATCATGTGACCATCCTGCTTTGCTCAGTGCTTGCCGACCCCTCTTTTCTCGGCGCCTTCAAAGCTATTGTCAAGCAAAAAACACACACAAGAAGGTACCGAAAATTCGTGCAAGTTTATACAGGCAGAACAACACACATCATGACTCAAAAATGAGAAATCCTATGCGATATGCTGAACAAAAAGGGAAAAAAGAAATCTTACTTGTGAGGGAAAACCTTGTAACAGTCAGGGTTGGCTATCTGTTTGTTGCAGGTTAGAAGTTCGTACAAAATGGCTTATTTGTCTTCTGTATAAAATAAATCAGTTTTTTTTCTAAGCAATTCATGAGGTTTGGCTAATTTACATGCTCAAAACACGGGTATGCTACCAAACAACACAACAGGAGGGAAATAACAGTGATGACCAGTCAACCATAATCACCCATACTCAGTTTCTCTGATTTTAGACATGGAAAATGAAACGGTACAAGTAGTATGGATACAAAGTTACTAGCAAAGTTGTGAGGTCGTCAATCAAGTGAAATTATCAATAGAACCTCTTTTAACTCTGCTGCTCATAGAGTTAAACGAAGAACAGCAATTACATTAGAAGAAGAACAACAAAGCAGACACTAACAAACCCTAACCAAATTGCATCGATGGAAACTCTTAACTCTGTTCTCTGTTGCTCATAAAGTTGCATCAGGAATGATTTAGCAAACCTAGCCATGGAAGCAATAAGAAAGCTGAACTAAAAGAAGAGGAAAAGAACCAGAGTCGAGGCGAGACCGAGAAACCAATAAGCCTGGTTAACGAAATCGCCAGGGAAAACAGCTAGCTAGCTCCACTTGGGACTCCGAGAATGGAATTATGCAATGTACAAACTGAAAAGTGAAAACAGAGAAGTTCAGATGCTTTGCACAAGGGAGAAGCAGAGAACACCTTGATAATTTTGGTTCATGACAGAGCCTACACGAGCAGCAGAATCAATTTCATTATCTTTTGACGACTTTACAATATTAATGAAACCATGGATTTTCAACACCAAATAATAAACATGTCTGACAGGACAGGAATCAAATGGATGAATTCATGCATATTGCTTACCATGGAGAATTACCTGCTCTGAAACACTCATGTACTACTCCCTCCATTCAGAAATATAAGTCTTTTTAGAGATTCTAATAAGTGACTACATACGGAGCAAAATGAGTAAATCTACACTCTAAAATATGTCTACATACATCCGTATATTGTAGTCCATTCGAAATGTCTAAAAAGACTTGTATTTAGGAACGGAGGGACTACAAATTTTCAACTAAGATCCAAAATATCTCTGAAAAAGGGCACATATGAGCTGTAACCATTACGAGGATCACAACTATCCATTGAATAATACAGTTGCAACAGGGCACATGGCCAGTGTGCAGTATTCTAGCGGTGTCATGGGAAGGGGCGTCCGTAGTCAGGCCCCAGGGATGTAACCATATCGGTGAACCTTGTTAACAAATCTCCGTGTCGTTCCTTGTGTGATTGCTTGGTCCTCGGATGATCAACTATGCACCTCGAATTTATTCTAACAAGTGGTATCATGAGCAAGGTTTTATTTGAGGTTGCGGTTGTTGATTTAGAGGTGGAGCAGAATTCATCGAGATGGATCGTTCGTCGGTGGATGCTTGGCGACGCATCAAGAGGAGCCTACCAGCAACTCAATTGCAGGAGGTATGCCTTTACACTTGCTAACAATTTCATATCCTAATTCTACCAATTCATCAGGGCATTTATGATCTGTATTTTTTGAAAACCCCATCTTACAGAACAGCTTCCATGAGTCATCTTTTGGTAGGGCTTCAATTGTTAACCTCTGGTCTTGGAGAGCATGGTGAGCTACGCCATCAACGAGTGTTGTCACAAGTACTCTACTCCTCTTCTGATTATGAGCGAGTGCTCCCAGTAGGTCGTCGAGAGCTTCCGAAGACCAAACATCATCCAATATGATCAAATATTTCTTGTCCTGTAGGAAGGTTGTCAATTCATGTTGAAGGCCATTAATGTCCACGTTGTTGATGTTTTTTGGTGTCTTTTCTGCCTTTGTAAAGTTCAGTAATTAGACATTTCAGAACATATTTTATGGAATAAGTTTGAGAGATGGAGAACCAAGCATGGCATTCAAACTTTTCTCCCTCCTTCTTGTAGACATTGGCAACCAAAGCTGTTCTACCAAGCCCTCTGTCGGTGTCAAAACCGGCGGATCTCGGGTAGGGGGTCCCTAGCAGTGCGTCTTAGGATCAATGGTAACAGGAGGCAAGGGACACAATGTTTACCCAGGTTCGGGCCCTCTCGATGGAGGTAAAACCCTACTCCTGCTTGATTAATATTGATGATATGGGTAGTACAAGTGTTGATCTACCACGAGATCAGAGATGCTAAACCCTAGAAGCTAGCCTATGGTATGATTGTTGTTGTATATGTCTATCGACTAGCCTGGCCCTGGTTTATATAATGCACCAGAGGCCTAGGATAACATGAGTCCTAGCCGAATACGCCGGTGGGGGAGGAGTCCTTGTCTTGATCACCAAGTCTTGTGGAATCTTTCTTGTATGCGGCAGCCGTCCGGACTGGCCCATGAGTATACGGCCATGGGGGTCCTCGGCCCAATCTAACAGATCGGGAGATGACACGTTGAGTACCCCCTAGTTCAGGACACCGTCACCCTCCTATTCCATGCAGCACTATCACAGAGCGTGCCAAATCAAATGGATAAATTCATGCATAGTCCTTACCATGGAGAATTGCCTCCTCTGAAGAACTCATGTACTAGTCCCTCCATTCCTAAATATAAGTCTTTTTAGAGATTCCAATAAGTGACTACATACAAAGCAAAATGAATAAATCTACACTCTAAAATATGTCTACATACATCCTTATGTTGTAGTCCATTTAAAATGTCTAAAAGGATTTGTATTTAGGAACGGAGGACTACAAATTTTCAACTGAGATCCAAAATATCTCTGAAAAAGGGCACATATGAGCTGTAACGATTACTAGGATCACAACTATTCATTGAATAATACAGTTGCAGCAGGGCACTTGGACAGTGTGCAGTATTCTAGTGGTGTCATGGGGAGGCGCTCCTGTAGTCAGGCCCCAGGGATGTAACTATATTGATGAACCTCGTTAACAAATATCCATGTCGTGCCTTGTGTGATGGCTTGGTCCTCGGATGATCAACTACACGCTTCAGATTTATTCTAACAAGTGGTATCATGAGCAAGGTTTGATTTGTGGTTGCGGTTGCTGATTTAGAGGTGGAGCAGAATTCATCGAGATGGATCTTTTGTCGGTGGATACTTGGCGACGCATCAAGAGGAGCCTACCAACAACTACAATTGCAGGAGGTATGCCTTTACACTTGCTGACAATTTCATGTCCTAATTCTACCAGTTCATCATGGCATTTATGATCTGTATTTTTTGAAAACCCCATCTTACAGAACAGCTTCCATGAGTCATCTTTTGGTAGGGCTTCAATTGTTATCCTCTGGTCTTGGAGAGCATGGTGAGCTATGCCATCAATGCGTGTTGTCACAAGTACTCTACTCCTCTTCTGATTATGAGCGAGTACTCCTAGTAGGTCTTGGAGAGCTTCCAGATCCCAAACATCATCCAATATGATCAAATATTTCTTGTCCTATAGGAAGGTTGTCAATTCATGTTGAAGGCCATTAATGTCCACGTTGTTGATGTTTTTTGGTGTCTTTTCTGCCTTTGTAAAGTTCAGTAATTAGACATTTCAGAACATCTTTTATGGAATAAGTTTGTGAGATGGAGACCCAAGCATGGCATTCAAACTTTTCTGTCTCCTTCTTGTAGACATTGGATCCCAAAGCTGTTCTACCAAGCCCTCCCATTCCATTCAGCATTATCACAGAACGTGCCAAATCATCATCTACCAAATACTGCTCAAGTTTTCTTCTGTTTAAATGCTTGTGAGATGTTGGCACCTCTCAACAAAGAAACTTAGAGCCACTGGAATCCCCACCATCTACCATTGGAACCCACCTATATTTAGCCTGGATTGACCTCTGCTTCCTTAACCAATGAAGCTATCCTATTTAAACACAGCAACACATATGGCCGCTCAACTCTGTTCTTCAGATAGGCGCCCCATCCAGTATCATTTAACATATAAAGCCTCCTAGAGTACACGCCGATCCAGCGCCCTCCCTCGCGCGCAACGATATGCCTCGTCCGTTTTACCTACGTGTAAAGGTTTTGGTCCTTTTCAACTGGCTGTCAAATATCCAACCGTCGGTTTTGCTTCACGTCGTGTCTTTCCAGTTCGGTGGATGACGCCTGAGCCAGCCATCTAGGTGGGATACGTTGCAGGTGTGCTTTGCTGACTGAGTTTGGGTGAAAAAAGGGATGGATCATGTGTTGTGCACGGTGAAAAGCCCGATCCCTCGTGCCTCCTCTCCTCGAGCCCCAGGTTGCGCGGTGAAAACCCTAGCACAATCCCTCGTCCCTCCTCTCCTCGAGCCCCGCGCCCCCTTCTCCGTGCTCGCCACCACCACCGTGCCGCCTCTTCCCCTTCACGTTTCTCCTCCCTCCGCGTAGGATCCATGGCTCCATGGAGGCTGCTGGCTCGAGGTGGGGGAGCGGCCGATGCGGGGTCGGTTGGATCGAGGCGGGGAGCAGCGGATGCGGCGTCGGCGGCAGTGGCGGAGGCAGGAGAAGAGCGGCGGTGGTGGCGTCGACCTGTAAAGATGCGATAGGAGCAGTGGTGGCGGCGTCGAGCTGCGAAGAGGCGCCGCTCAAAAGCGAGACCATGGAGGCGGGAGTGGCTGCTTCGGGCCCCGATCTGGGAGGGTACGAGGCAGGGAAGGGTGACATCGCCGCCATCACAGCGCGTGGAGCTTGAGCCCCTGATGATGGGCGACGACAAGGCCCCACGACCGCGACAGGGAGCTCCTCATCCCTCGTCTCCGGCGGCGGCGGCGGCGGCTCGGTCCCCCGCGCCGAGGACGACGACGGCGACTTGGACGCGTATGTGGCCTCCCCCTACGCCTCCGCCGCGCTCTCCTCCTCCAGCCGCGAAGTTCGCCCCTCTCGTCCCCCTTCATTCACGCCTCGTTCGTTCCCCTAGGGTTTACCCTTTCATCCACCTGCAACGTCGGGTCTGTAGCCTTGCTGTTGAAATTTGTCCATGGTTCTGTGTTGGTATTCCTGTGGCAGTTCACAGCTATTGTCGGATTTCTTGATTGTGCAAAAAGTAGGTTCGAAATGACTATTTATTTTAATGCTGCAAGTTCATAGGACTAGGGATGTTGACCCTTGGCGAGTGTTTGTTGTGCTGAGGCTTACTATCGGATTGAGTGGTCAAATTGGTGACGAGCTTGATCACTTTTTTGGTGCAACTTGAGGGTAACATTTATATCTCCTTAGCAATGAATTTGAGAAGAAATTGCTTTATTTCACTCCCTTGGAGGAACATATTATGATTTTATAATGTTATAATCCCCAAACAGAAGGCAGTCATATAGTGCATAAATGCTTTCTTGTGTTAGAACCCTGAGTGATTGTTAATTTTCCTAGGGTTCTTGCCACGCTGACAGAAAATTCAGACCGGCGCCGAGATTTCTTGTCGCGAGGAAATCACAGGAGGACGAGATGAACCCGGACAAGATCGCTGCATTCCTTGGCGCCTCCTCCGCCGCGGGAGCCAAGGGTGACAGGAAGGAGGCGTCGCTAGCTCCAGAAGGACCGGCAGCCCTCCTCGTCAACTGCATATGCCGAGGTCGCTGCTGGTGCCGCTGACTCCACACCAGCCTCCTTCATCTCCCAACCAAGGCCAGCTCAACCCCTCAAGAAGAGCAAGGATGCTCTCTTTCTACACCCAGTGTCAACACAACCAGATCGACAAGGTTGAGCTCCTCCATGAACCGAGTTCTTACCTTGCTGGTTGTGTCATATGGCAGTCATCATTTGCTTGATGAATGTTTCAGTTTTACTACCGCCGCACCTCCCCACCATGAGCTCGGCCTTCAGCCGTCACCGACACTGAGTGTTTATTCTTATTCCTTTCTCTAATTCATTTATATATTTCATGGGTAGGGTTTGGATGGCCCGATGAAAGCAGCCCAGTAGCTGTACCTCTGCAACTTCGCCAATGTATATAGTCATTAGTACCATCTCTTTATCGCACTTTTTACATTTCATTTTTTTGAGTTGTTTGATTCATTTTCTTTTCCAACTGAATCAACTCTCGAGGTGGACGCATAGCTCTCTATAAGAAGATCAATCATCGATGACTTACCGATTTACAAGGCACGTAAAAAATATATACTTTCTATGTGTTCTTTGGATCAACTAATGTGAGGTCATTTTCTCTTATTTCATTGTTCTTGCTGCTGCATATATGTCTTCATGCATCTGAACCACTAAAAATTGCAGGAGAAA
>NC_057795.1:11415387-11445173 GCF_018294505.1 Triticum aestivum | reverse complement strand
GCTCCCTCTCCTTCGACCATGGGCAGAAGCAGTCAGAGAACCAGGTATGGGTCCTTCTCCCCTTTCCTTTTTCCTTGCTTCTCACTTGTGCCTCAAACCCACCCCATTCTAATCTATCTGTACTTGCTTTCCTAGGGGCAGCTGGTTTTGACGGGAAGCTACGTACTTATATGCCCCCACCAATTTCAAAAGAGAAATATGACCAGCGACAACTACTAATATCAGGTGGATCCAAGGTGCATCCATTTTCCCCCCAAGCAGCTAACTTTTGTTATGTACACTGTAGCTATGGTTGTAGAACGCCCCCATTTCTTTTCTTACTATCAAATTCCTTGATTCAGCTATTTGACTACATGTTATTATATGCCCAGTGTTAATTAGTACCTACAATGCTACCTTCAGTTTGTGTAAAAGGTCTAAAGTGGTTTCTGCAATTCTTATTATGCTTCCTGTTGTTCAATAGTTTCAATGGATTTTGGTGTTTCTTTAAAATTGATATTCCCTCGTTTGTTCTTTGTTTTGTGGAGAGTATATTTCTTTTGTTGTGACTTGGTGTTATAAAGACTGTCCTTTTTTGTCTGATAAGCTATATGCTAATCCTTTGTGATTGTTGTGTTAGTGCACACATATTTATTCATATCAAAATTGTGTTTGTTTGTGTGGTTAATACTCACTTCGTTTTGATATATTTGTCTTCTAATAACCCACCGTGCACAGGACAGACCATGGAAGCATCAACTTATCGAGAAATGACTTATTAACCTATTAAAAGACCATACCGGAACCGCCTATGACATAACCTCTTCAAAACATTTAAGTAGGGGTGGGCAATAGAAGCGTTGTAGTAACTGCTCGCTTGCTGAATGGACAAACATTTTCACGATGACTCTTTCTTTCATGGATATACAGAGATAAATGGATGGATGTTGCAAATAAAGTAGAAATCATGGGTGCAACAATTTTTATGTACATGTTTTTATTTTTGTCTGAATGTGTGTGTATACTGGTTACAGGGCACTATTTGCATAGAATTTATTTGACCTGTAGGAACTGGCTCTACTATCTAGCTTTTAAATGTAATAAATCTAGAAGGCAATGGAGCATTACCGTCTTTCCCTCTTTCTACATAAGCAAGAAAGCTGTGACTTGGATTCTGGACAAGAATCTTGTTAACCTGTTGAAGCAGAAAACTATAGATGCAGAGTCCAATTAGTTGTCCTTTGTGCATACACAAGAGAGTGGAATTTGGAGTCTGGACATGAATCCTTGATACTGATGGCCAGAAACAGAACATAACATGATGACCTCCTACTTAAGTGAGACTCTTCTTCACATGTGACTGCTCTCTTTTGGAATACCAGCCATGCGTGACATGTTTAGTAGAACAGAGTGTGCCGTACGTCTGGTAGTTGTTGTTGCCTATACAGAGTGTGATGATCTGATGGTGTGAACTATTTTTTTGGAAATTGCTTGTTATATAAACTATATGGATGGAGTAATGGAACATTAAGAAAATATATGAGAAAGAATATAGAGTGTGAAATTTGCTATATAAATTTCTTGTTATATAAAAGTTGAATCTCATGATCCAACTTTTTAGAACTATGCCACAAGGTTTATGAGGCCATAAGTCTTTCTTTCGAAATCTGCAGGTTATATGATTTGTACATGGCGGTGTTACTGAACAGAAGGAGGTAATTTCTTCGCTCTTTCTATTGATTAATATTGTTCTTCACTCTTTCTGAACAATTGAATTTATTAACATTATTCTTGCACAAATTAATTAATGATTATATCATCTTTTGGTCACTTGAGTAAGATAGAACATGATGATCCTCTCTTAATTTGGTTTCTCTTCCGTTGAGGAATACAGGAATCACCAGCAGCCCATCTGGTGAGCACCATGTCTGTGAACTCATCTCCATGCTTACTATCCTTCTATAAACTGGGAGTATCCATGTGTTTCTAATAAGGCATTTTTCCATTCTTTCTTTTTCAATTATGTATCAGTAGTTCCAAGGAAGCGCTCAACCTAGACATTGTTGGCCGAAGGAGGGGCGGAGCAGGTGCCAGTAAGGTAGGCGGCTCAATGGGTGGGAGATGGCAGCTGCCGATCTCACACGGCTCCTGCGCCCAGCTACACTAGTAGAAAACATGGCATTTGTCCCGGTTGGTGAGGGCTTTTTGTCCCGGTTCTTGAACCGGGACTAAAGGGTCGTTACTAATGCCTCCCCCCTTTAGTCCCGGTTCTAAAACGAACCGGGACAGATGGGCCTCCACGTGGCCGGTGCGCCAAGCCCAGTCAGGAGGGCCTTTGGTCCCGGTTGGTGGCACCAACCGGGACCAAAAGGCATCCACGCGCCAGCATTTCAGTGGCTGGGGTTTTTGTTTTTTTTGAAGGAGGGGGGGGGGGTTGGGGGTTTTGGGGGGTTAATTTAGGTGTTTCATATATTGTGTTAGCTAGCTAATTAATAGAGAGAAGTGTCCTCTCTTATGTCCGTGCTTGGTCGACGCTACGTACTGGACATAGAGAGGCCCTCGACACTCTAGCTAGTAAGAAAATGAAGGGAACCATTAAGTACAGAAGTTCGTCATGCATACCGAGAGAAGTGATCGATCGACCTCTCCTTCTCCGAGAGACTGGTCGAACAACAAGTTTCCGTATTATCTATCCGACGCTACTGGCTACATACATATACAATATGTAAGATCTCTTACAATCCCTTAGCAATCGAAATCAACTTCCACATGGTATTCTCCGGCTTTACTGATGACGTGGTCAAGAAAGAATCCTGCCAATTCCTCTTGAATTGCTTTCATGCGATCTTGTTCTAGGAGTTCATTCCGCATCTGCCACGTCTAATTTGAAGAAGGGGGTTAATACATATATGAATGAAACTCAACAGAAATGATGGTGTAATAAAATGAAATTGTGAATATTATTGATTACGCACTTCATATTGTCTTTTAGAGTAGCCCCGCTTATTTTTCAAAGTCGCGTTGTAGATGAACTCGTACACGTAGTATCCACAGAAATTATTCCCTTCTTCCTGCCACAAGCAGTTTACAAGAAATAGAGGTCAATCAAACTGATAATGAAGCATTATAAATGGCATTGATGAAAGTACAACTATAGAATCAACGGGAGATGCGCGCAACTAGTTAGCTAGTAGTACTTACTTTCGGGTATGTATATCGCAACTCATTCGACAGTCTTGGAACTTCTGCGGTGAACTGTTTCCAAACCCTGCAAGACATAAAAAATAATTATTATTACTTGAGATATCAGGAAATGAACAAAAAGTTGCCGATATGGTGCGATAATATCGATTGAACTTACTTGAGCAAATTAGTCATGTCTGCATAGGTTTCGGGATCTTTGCGTCTCGAGTCTAAGACGGTTACTACTCCCCGCTGAAGCTTAATCTCTAGAAGAACATAGTGGAAGCTGCGCACGGATGCATAACTCATCAATTATATTATTATAACCTCGCTTGAGTAATAAGCGAAACCGAATATGCACACAATGGTAACACTCACTTGAAGTTGTAAGGAAAGAGTATTAAATCTTTGTTTTGATTTTTTATCAACGATTGTAGCAAGTTGGCCTCAGCCTCTTCGGCGTGCTTTTTAACCTGAATTTCATCTATGATATTTGTGTTAATGAACCCAATATCATAAATTTCTTGTTTTTTGCACTCGACGATCTTCAATCTGCATAATATAGTGAGGATAATTAATTATAAATAGATGCAATGAAAGAGCCGAGCTATATATAGAGACTTAATGACAGAAATAGTACTTACACACAGTAGCAAAAGACCGTTAATTTATCGAGGGCCTTTTGATTGAAGAACTCGAAGAACTCCTCAAATGGAACAGTCAACAGATCAGTTCCAACGAGGTCATGCTCCTCTTTAATATTCAGATACAAAGCATTCGTCCCCTAGACTCTCTGCAGGTTTTCATGTACAAATTATGGAATCTTCGCATCATCGTTGTTAGAGATTTTTCATCTTTGACGAGAGGCTTCCCGTACTCGTATCTGTGTTCGTCCACCTCCAAGAAATCAGGAAGTTGATCGTCAGGCAGGTAATCTGCAAGATTTCCATAACCGGCCACCGTCCCAGGAGCATTAGCGACGATGTCTTTGCAGTAATGCGCTCATAGTTGTTTTTCAGCGGAGACTTTGGTGATTTCCTCAGGGCATCGATAGTGCGCTTTGCTTTCACCGGATCTACCTTCTCCTCCGGAGGTGGATGTCTCTTTGCTTTAACCCCTTCAAAGAAGTCGTTCACTTCAGTCTGCACGATCTTCGCATTTTCCTCCTCGGTCCTCTCGTACGGTAACTTCTCTAGAGGCTTGAGAGAAGGACCGTATCTGTATTGCCTCCCGCCTATGCTGGCTGTACTGCTAGACGCCGGAGCAGACAGAGCAGCTGCGGCGTATGTCTTCTTTCGTGCTTGCTTACGAGGCGGAGGAGAAGGACTATGATGCGCCGAAACAGCCGG
The DNA here is from genome assembly GCF_018294505.1 of Triticum aestivum. Taxonomy (NCBI): domain Eukaryota; kingdom Viridiplantae; phylum Streptophyta; class Magnoliopsida; order Poales; family Poaceae; genus Triticum; species Triticum aestivum. The sequence continues at coordinate 11,440,662 of NC_057795.1, read as the reverse complement.
TGCGGCGACGGGTCTCTTCCGCCCTTGCTGGCGAGGCGGAGAAGGAGGAGGCTGCTGGCTGCTCGGGCATACGACCTTCTTTGTTGCGTATGTACTGTCGGGCAATTCGTTATCCTTTGGAAGCTTCTTCTTCAATATTTTCAGTAGCTTCTCAAATCCTTTGTTAGGCACAGCATTCTCTGTCTTCCACTGCAGCAATTCCAGTATGGTATCGAGCTTTGTGTTGCCATCTTCGCAATTGGGGTACAACCCTTTTTTGTGATCCTCTAACATGCGATCGAACTTCAGCTTCTCCTTTTGACTTTCGCATTGCGTCCTTGCATCGACAATGACCCGGCGGAGATCATCATCATCGGGCACATCGTCTGGTTCCTCTTGATCTTCAGCAGCTTCGCCCATTGCAGCATCATCGTGCACATCGTCCGGTTCCTCATGATGTTCAGTAGCATCACCGTATTCAGGGGGCACATACTTGTCATCGTACTCTTCTTCTTCGGCGTCTTCCATCATAACCCCTATTTCTCCGTACCTCGTCCAAACATTATAGTGTGGCATGAAACCCTTGTAAAGTAGGTGGTTGTGAAGGATTTTCCGGTCAGAGTAAGACTTCGTATTCCCACATATAGGGCATGGACAACACATAAAACCATTCTGCTTGTTTGCCTCAGCCACTTCGAGAAAATCATGTACACCCTTAATGGACTCGGAGGTGTGTCTGTCACCGTACATCCATTGCCGGTTCATCTGCATGCATTATATATAATTAAGTGTGTCAAAAATCATTACAGAACATCATGAATAGATAATTAAGTGACCAAATTAATAGAAGTTCATCATCACATTAAAACCAAAGTACATACATAGTTCTCATCTAACAACATAAAGCTCTGCAGAGCATCTAAATTAATTAAACCATACATTGAAACTATGTAAAACATTTCAATGCGAAAACAAATGCGATCATGATCGCAACCAAGGTAACAACTGATCCAATGGCATAATGATACCAAGCCTCGGTATGAATGGCATATTTTCTAATCTTTCTAATCTTCAAGCGCATTGCATCCATCTTGATCTTGTGATCATCGACGACATCCGCAACATGCCACTCCAATATCATCTTCTCCTCCTCAATTTTTCTTATTTTTTCCTTCAAGAAAGTGTTTTCTTCTTCAACTAAATTTAACCTCTCGACAATAGGGTTGGTTGGAATTTCCGGTTCAACAACCTCCTAGATAAATAAAATCTATGTCACGTTGGTCGGCATAATTCTCATAAACAATAAATGAACCAATAGTTATGAAAAGATAATATATACCACATCCGAATCATAGACAGGACGAGGGCCGATGGGGGCGGATACCAAAACCATCGCACTATATAAGATGCAATAATAAAAGTAAGAAAATAATACAAGTATCTAGCTAAACATACAAGTAAGAATATTTTTCCTTTCAGAAAGAAGATAAGAACAAGAGGCTCACCACGGTGGTGCCGGCGATGAGATCGACGCGGGTGATCGACAGCGGTGAAGACGGGGACGGGGCGTGACGGACCGCTAAACCTAGACAAATATTGAAGAAAATGAAGCTTGGAGGTCGAGCTTGGAGAGGAGAAAGCTTAAGTAGTGTGGCTCGGGCATTCCATCGAACACCTTGTGTGCATATGAGGTGAGCTAGAGCACCACCAAGCCCTCTCCCCCTCGGCGGCCAAAAAAAAGAGTGCTCTTACGCGAGGGGGTATATATAGGCACCTCATTGGTCCCGGTTGGTGGCATGAACCGGGACTAAAGGGCAGCCTTTGGTTCCGGTTCGAGCCACCAACCGGGACCAATGGTGGTGGGCCAGGAGCGAGGCCCATTGGTCCCGGTTCGTCCCACCAACCGAGACCAAAAGGTCCAGACGAACTAGGACCAAAGGCCCACGTGGCCCGGCCGGCCCCCGGGGCTCACGAACCGGGTCCAATGCCACCATGGGTCCCAGTTCTGGACTGAACCGGGACTAATGGGCTGACCCGGCCTAGACCTTTGCCCCCTTTTCTACTAGTGCTACCCTCCCCTCCCCGACTAAGTAGGAGGTTCGAGGGCAGCGACTAAGGAAGGAGCACATCAGCGATGAGGGCTAGCAACAGCAAGACGCAACTGTCAGGTGCCGTCGATATGCCACCACGTCGGCCCCTTCACGCATGACCGCCAGGGTCAGGGCTTTTTCCGAGCAATGCGTAGTGTTTCCTCTACTGTTGTTGTCTGTGTTGTCCTAGATATTCCTTTGCCATATGATTTTTGATCATTTTCTCGCTCATTCCTAGAGGAGCGCTATGGATAATATGATTGAGATGACTAAGATACATGCTTTTTGTTTACTTGGCATCTGCTTCTATTAATTTTTCTGCAATCCTTCCTTTACACGCTGGTATGTTTTTTTTGAAGGTGCTGGTATGGTATGTTTTGTTGCGAGGCTCAGATCGGCGAGACCCGTGCCAATGCATGAGGTACAATATTTTTCTTATTCATTCCTTTCATACATATTGAGTTAATTCACCCTATTATATATACTGATTAAACAGTACAGGTTGGGCCAAGAATTAGATGCTATTGTTACTTGCTCACGCTCATTTCTCATGTTTACGTTCAGGCCTAACCTCACAAAACTTTGGCATGCACTCACGTATAATCAGGGCTTGCTTATTTAAATTCTTGAATTCATTTTATAAATATTATATCATTATTATTTGTAATCAGTTTTTTGTTTACAATTTCCAATTGAGTAATATCCCATCATACTACCAGGCATTGGCCAGGTACTGGACCTTGGCTGGTTGTCAATATAAGCTTTGTGTTCTCCTTTGTTTTTACCTCATTTATAAAGTCCTTGATTGAGCAAGCATTTGATTTGTATGCCAACATAGATCTTATTGCTCATCAAAGCTATCTAAAAGTTGTGTGCTCTGCAACAGATGGGTTGTGTTAGTCAATAGACATACCTAATATGTCAGTTTTGTTGCCAAATATTTTAAACACAGATATATACAGAGTTCTTGAACAGAAGATGATCTGGTGGTTACCTTTCTGTTATTTACTCGAATGACTGTACGTATATCTTACCTTCAGACTTTATCCAATCTTGGTTAGTTTTCCATCTCCAATCAGATTAATGGTTTGCATGCAGACCAAGCCCAGTGTTCTATGGTGTTCTTATTCCTGATTTAGTTGTACATTTGACTTTTAGTTTCTTCATAGATAATAAAGTAGTGGCAGATGACCCAGTAAGTTATCTGTGCCCATGCTTTGTTGTAAGCATTAAATTTGCTCTCTGCTTTTACTTTCGATCTGTTATCCGTACCCCTGCTTTTTCTGGCTAATTGTTATGTCCTATTAACATATGCAGAGTCCATGGTACCATACGATTTGAAGTTGAAAAATTCATGCTATGGGTGATACGGAAAAGTCATTGCCTTCTCTTCTGGAACATTTCCTAAGATGGTCTAAGGTAATTATTTTACTCACCATGGCATTTATATGCTAAATTCAGTGCGTTGCCAACTAGAGATCGCTTCCTTTTTTTGTGTATTGATCATTTCAGTAAGATTGTTTGATACACTGCCGACATCAGTTTGCTTCTTCTTGCTTGTTATTTCATTTATTTCCTCCAGCAAGTGGATGGCTATTTCCACTGCTTCAGGTTTTGTTTTGGCTCTAATTGTGTGTATGGCATCTTGGCCTTCTTAGGTGAAGCAGTTATGAATATCCTCGCTGATCTATGGATCTATCATTGTAAGAGTCGATGATATATGGTGAGCTGCCTCACACCATCATTTGGTCTTTGTAGCATTTGAGTTGGCAAATTTCTTGGATTCATGTGATTAGGCATGGTAAGTGCTCAGAGACCCATAGCTCTATAATTGTTTGCTTGCAAAAGTTCTGAATCTTGTGCGCTTGGTCCTCTCATTGGTGAGAGTAGCCATGTAAATCAATCTGCTATGGGAAATGGGAGTTTGCAAACTACCAGAGTCTAATTGCTGAGGGACGAGGTTCGTACCTGAGTGTCATGTGCAGAGCTGGAGGAAGAAGTTGCGAGGCTTGGAACTCTCCTTGTGAAGGGCTCAGGGATAGCAGTGAGGACAATGCCTCTTTAGTTGTAATTGTAATACTCCTGATGTGCAAGTAATCACTCCTGTGATACTCCTTATGCTAAAATGTTGGTTGTTAGTACAGAGGTGTTGACATTATTTGATTCTGTGGTATTGATTTCATGATTTGTGGTTAATAAATGATGTAATACAATCCACATTGCATTATATTTTCAGTTACATCTCCTACTTACTCACTAATAACATTCTTTCTAATTCGGTTCCTGCGCCATTGGTGCAACCGGGTCATCTAGTTGAACATATAAATCCTCAAGGACTCGTAGTCACAACCGATGCCTCGAGCGCAGCGCACCATGCGATCGAAAAAACCACCGTGCCGTGCGTGGGAAAAAACAGCGCGGGCGCAGGGCACCACGCGTGGGAAAAACCACCGCACTGCACGAGGGACGCGCTCGACGTGCAGCCCCTGCGCCCGTCCGCTTTCTCCTCCATCCCCATTCCCTCGCCTTCAACCCTAAATCTTTCCCCCCTCCCGTACAGCCACCTTCCCAAGCTCCTCATCCCCTCCACTCCCTCAACAGCGGTGGCGGCGGCGCCCTCTGGTGGCGGAGGAGGGGGGAGATGGTGGCGGCGGTGTTGTGCACCACGCAGAGGTCGTTCAGGGACTCGAGGCACTCGAGGTCGACATCCAACACGCCAACAACCTGTGAGTGCCCTCCGCTCCCCCTCCCTCCCACCGATAGAATCCCCTTCCTCAATTTTTCAGTCTAGGGTGTGCTGTTTTCGACTGAATCCGTCTGTCTCCGGTGCCGTGCCGCAGGGTGTCGGAGTGTTCGAGGGGCTACGACGGGGTGTGCCTGCAGATGCGCATGTCCTACAGCCCCCCACGCGCCTCTTCCTCTTCCTCCTACAGCGGACCGACTGCAGCCTCTCCGGCGCCCTCGGCCTCCTCAGGATCCCCATCTACAAGGTACTTCTCTTTTGTGTCCGGCCCTGTGGTTTCGTTGCAGAATTTATGCCATATATATTGTGTTGACAGTGCTCGTTGTGGCTGTGTTCTTACCGAATCTTGCCTCTGCTTCCATTATCTCTGCAGGTTTATGAAACAATGTGGTGCTATTGTTATTATTGAGCAATGATACTCTGTTTCTTTTTTGAAGTAGGAAGTGATGAATCAAGCGAGGAAGAAGGACGCCATGTTTGATATTCGACCATTTCTTTACTCTAAAACCCAGGATAGGATTGTCCCGTGTTAGGTATATGTAGTAATACCTGCTGCTAAATTAATCACGCACGACGACACAATGATGTTTGATCTTTGACTGTTTCTTGCCTCTGAAACCCAAGTTAGGATTGCCCCTTATTAGGTATATGTGCTAATACCTGGTGCTAAGTTAATCACGCACGATGACACAACGATGTTTGATCTTTGATTGTTTCTTGCCTCTGCAACCCAAGTTAGGATTGCCCCTTGTTAGGTGTGTGCTTGTACCTGCTGCTAAATTAATCATGCACTTTTGTTTGCTCTAATATATATTCACCAAATGAAAATAGTTAGGTAAATTCTAATTGGTTACAAAACTTTGGGGAAAGTCTTGGTTGGACTATATATTTGCACTCGGAGCTAAGATCTACCAAAGCAAAATTAGGTTATTTGTGAATGAACATTACCCCTTCAGCAATCTGATGGATTTACAGGCTTGTTTGTTTCGTTGGTGGCTTGCTGCTTGGGTATGTGATCACATCAGTTGGTTATTTGCACTCGGAGCTAAGATCTTTTCTGCTCGTCTCCTGAATCCTGTTCAATAAAATGTGTGTGAGCTGAGACCTTTTTTTCTTCCCATGTGCAGGTTCTTTGCTGATTTTGTTGGATGTGTGTGCTGTTTACCAACAAGGTTAGGTTTCCTATTGGCTTGCTCGATTAGGTCTTGGTACATATTCCATGAACTGGTGCGTTTGTGCGGTCAGGTTGACTGTATATAAATTTTGAGGTTCACCTGCTACGGATATGCTTTTCTAATTATAGTGTGACAGCTTTAACCAAAGACTGTTTAGTTCACTCAGCCTTCTATTCATTGATTTTCTATATGGTTCTTGAAAGTAGAGCTTGCTAAGCATTTGAGAGTGTTCCAGTGTGCTTAATCACTGCGACTATGTGCTCTGGGTTAAAATTCTAAATTTCCTCTTTGTAGGAGCTTTAGAAGGGTTGCTCACCAATGAACTAGAAGATTGTTTTGTCCTGGGCACTCATATGATTACAGAAGAAATTGTTTATTCCTGGATGTGCTATACAGATCAAAGGTGAGCTCATCCTATTTTCTTGCTTCAATCTTAGCCGAAAATTTATCTCTGGTTTCCTTGCATTTGTCATGTTGGTTCTTTGTGTAGATGTGCCAGCTAGATTAATTAGAATCTGTATCATCATCTTTGTCTTTGAGTAGAACTGAACTGGGGATTTGCTCTGTTCTATATAGTTTTTATAAAAGATTTTAAATTCCTGCTCATTTCTGTCGACTTTACTGTAAATGTTTTACATTTAAATTTATCACATGGACAAGAGCAATATTTCTTCTGAGAGTTATATTGTTTTGCGTCTGTTACAGATTTTGCAGGTTATTTACCCATTCACGTGCTTCCAAAGCAACTCATGACCACTCTTATAACTCTGCCCTGCAATATTTAGGTGATACAAAAACAGTTTGACCGTTTTGCCTCATAATGAGAGTTCTTTCACTATTTTGGAGATTGGTGCATTCTTTCTGCAGTTTAACACTTGCATTGGTACTTAACCTTTCATTTAGCGAGTTGACAAGGTCGGCGTGTTAGATTGCGCAAAGATTCTCAGGCCATCTAAATATATTTCATGAACTGAAGGAAAGCACGTGGCTTCTTGTGACCAGAAACTGAAGTGAGTATAACCAGGGTCGACTCTGGCTTTTTGTGACCAGAAACTGAACTGAGTATAGCCCAAGGCATGTGCTTTTTACCTATTCGGTAGTGCAGACCAGCAGCTGAGAATGTTCATTAGATGATTTGTTCTGTTCCAGATGCGCAAGAAACTTGCAGGGGGATCCATTTCTTAGAAAAACATCGTCAGTTAACTATGTGTATGCTTATTTCATAATGTAGACTAGCAGCTTGGAATTTCTAATCAGATGATTTGTTTAGTTCTTTCCAAATGTGCAGGCAACTGGAAAGGGAATGCACATCTCTTGTCATTATGTTGTACAAGCTCATGTGGAATTTAATTTTAGATTTTTCAATATGGTGCAAGGGCATGCGCTAAATGAGAAAGAACCAACACAAGGGAAGGAGTAGGGGTCAGACAACTGATATCTTGGCAATCACTCTGTTTCTGACTTTTTATGTTATTGTTTTCATTTGTTATGAGGAAGGGGATAACCATCTGATTAGGATATACAAAATTGTGTATTAAACCATTTAATCATATTGACCTACTGGACTATTATACTTTGTGTGAAGTTGCTTACCATGGCCTCTATTCCTATAGTACACTTCTAATTTCATGATGCTACTGAGTTTACAATTGAAATTCATTTTTTACCGAAATCAAATCAAATGTAGGATCACCTCCTGCTGTTCAGTAGTGTGGAAAGCTTGAAAAGTATTGTCACTGGGGCAATGAAGTTAAACTTTATAATCACCACGTAGACACCCTGTTTGCCATGTTTTGGCACAAAAAGCCAGAGATCCCATACTATGTGTGCACTATCAACAAAACATTCGCAAAGCCAGGCCAACGCATGGTAACGCCCTACTTTAATGTTTGTAAATAATGCTTTTGATTCAGTAAATTTATGTTTCCCTGCAACATATTCAGAAATCCAATTACATTGCTATTAGTACCAGAACGACCATTCTCTTTACATTGCTACATATGACAGAGCAATACACACTAGTAGAAAACATGGCTTTTGTTCGGGCCTGGCCAGCCCATTAGTCCCGGTTTAGTCAAGAACCGGGACCCATAGGGGCATTCATCCCGGTTCGGCAGCCCAAGGGGGCGGCCGGGGCCTCGTGGGCATTGGTCCCGGTTCGTATGGACCCATTTGTCCCAGTTCCTGGCACGCAACGGGACCAATGGTCCTCTCTCCTGGCCCAGAACCATTGATCCTGGTTTGTGGCTTGAACCGGGACAGAATGCTGAGCTTTAGTCCCGGTTTCTATCACGAACCGAGACAAATGAGTTGCCTATATATATCCCATCACCACAGCAGAGCACTTCGCAGTGCTCTGTTTTTTCTGGCCGGCGAGGGGAGGGCATTTGGGTGCTCTAGCTCACCTCCTGTGCACATGAGGTGTTCGATGAAATGTCCAAGCCACGCTAGTTAATCGTTCTCCTCTCAAAACTCGACCTCCGAGCTCCATTTCCCCGAGATTTGTCTAGGTTTAGCGGTCCGTCACATCCTGTCCCTGTCTTCACCGCCATCGATCGCCCGCGCCGATCTCGTCGCAGGCACCACCGTGGTGAGCCTCTTGCTCTTATCTTCTTTCTGAAAGAAAAAAAATTCTTACTTCAGATAGATACTTGTCTAATTTTCTTACTTTTATTATTTATTATTATTATATAGTGCGACGGTTTTGGTATCCTCCCCCGTCGGCCCTCGTCCTGTCTATGATTCGGATGTGGTATATATTATCTTTTGATAACTATTTGGTTCATTTATTGTTTATGACAATTATGCCGACCAACATGACATAGGTTTTATTTATCTAGGAGGTGGTTGAACCGGAAATTCCAACCGACCCTATTGTCGACAGGTTAAATTTAGTTGAAGAAGAAAACAATATTTGAGGGAAATAATAAGAAAAATTGAGGAGGAGAAGATGATATTGGAGTTGCATGTTGCGGATGTCGTCGATGATCACAACATCAAGATGGATGCAATGCGGTTGAAGATTAGAAAGATTAGAAAATATGCCATTCATACCGAGGCTTGGTATCATTATGCAGTTGGATGAGTTGTTACCTTGGTTGCGATTATGATTGCATTTGTTTTTGCATTTAAATATTTTACATAATTTCAATGTATGGTTTAATTAGATGCTCCGGAGAGCTATATCACTACAAAAAAAGACACATCCGTGACATTTTGGGCCGAACGAAATTTTTTCTGTCACACTTATGACACTTCTATGACGATAATTTTGACCAAACCCGGTATCATCATAGATGTGGTGGGCTCCTACTTCTATGACGAAAAATCATGACAGAAAATGGGCTTTTTGTCTTGGGCGGGCCGGAGACGCAGCTGCATGACATTCTTTGGGCCGTCCATGACGGAAAAACCGTGGTAGAAGTGAGGACGAGGAAAATTTCGGCGAGTTCCCGGTTACGGTGGGTGGTCGGAGGCCGAGCGATGCGTGTTTCTCTCGTACACGTACGCGCGTGGGTGCGAGGCGTTGGCTCTAACTGAACCTGAGCGAGGCGTTGGGCTCTAACTGAACCCGAGCGATTGCACTGCAGGCTACACGTTATTGAACCCGAGTGATCGAGCGATCCTTTCGCTACTTCTTCTAACTGAAGCCGATCGATGTTGCCTCTGGATGAACAGTGAGCGTTGCAGGGGGGTTTGGATAAACAGTGAGCGTTGCAGGTGGGGGGGGGAGGTTTGGATAAACAGTGAGCAGTGGGAGTGGATGAACAGGACCCGTGGCGTTGCCTCTGGATGAACAGGACCTCGATCGATCGAGCCGGTTGGGCCTGGATGAACAGGACGACCCCGTAGAGGGCTGGATGAACAGTAGACGGTGTAGGGATGGATGAACAGTAGACGGTGGAGGGGTGGTTGAACAGGAGCCCGTGGAGGGGGTGGTTGAACAGTAGCCGGTGGAGTAGCGCGCTGTAGAGGCTGGATGAACAGGAGCCCGTGGAAGAACAGTCGCAGGTGGAGGCTGGAGGAGGTCGACGGTGGATGAATAGTAGCCCGTGGAGGCTGAGGAGGTCGACGGTGGAAATGAACAGTATCTCGTGAAGTCCCGTTTTGCGGTAAGTGACACCCCTCCCGATGAACAGGACCCCCATTTCGACTATAGCGCTCCAACACAAGTCCGTTTCGTCCGTTTTGCGATACACCACACCCATCCCGATCAACAGGCCCCCCGTTTCGACCGTAGGAGGTCAGTTTCCTCCATTTTGTGGTACGCCAGACCCCTCCCGATGAACAAGATCCCGTTTCGAACATGGCCAGTCGATCACAAGGCTGTTTCCTCCGTTATGCGGTACACCAGGCCTCGTTTCCATCGCCTGTTCCATCCAAGCCCTCCCGATGAACATGACGACGCATTCCGTTCCGACCCAGCCGGTTGGCTCCCCATGAACACGACGATGACGCTGTTTCCCCGTTCCGACCCATCCATGTACACGAGCCCTGGCCGTACGTATATATGCGCGAGTAGGCGTTCGAGACCCCGCCCGTATGAACGTACGTCGCCGTATTTGCTTTCTTACACACTGGCCGCTGTACATACGTGTACATGCTACGTGCGCGCCTCTACATCGACCAGTATGTACATACACGTTCGCGACCAGAATGACAACGCTACGTACGCTTCGACCAGGTGGGTCCCAACTGTGATGCACTTCTTTGCGTGCGAGGATATAGCTGGTGGGTCCCAGCAGTCAGGGGGGCGAATCGTTTTTTTGTCCGAACGCACTTCCTTGCGTGCGAAGATGTAGCTGGTGGGTCCCAACAGTCATTGGGAAATGTTTTTTTTTTGAAATACGGTGGCCCGTCCGGTGGGTCCCCGCTGTCAGGTGGAGGAATAATTATTTTGCGCGTAATAAGGAGGCACTTCCTTGCTGCGGTCGTGGACCCAGCTGTCAGCCTCACCATGTACAGTCCACTTCAGATGCATGTTGGTCGTTAACCACGTTGACCAGGCCGCGCCGAGAGCACCAGGGCGGTGGACGACAACAAGGCCTAGGAAGGGAACGAGACGGAGGCAGGGAAGACTTGGCAGTTGTCTCCCACATGGAGGGGAGTACGACTGTACGAGGGTTTACTGGTTCGTCTGCCGTCACCAGAGAATAACATCAGGTGTGGGTCAGTACAGGGATGGCTAGGCCAGCGATGGGTGTACGATGGGGCGGTGAGGCATGCGCGGCAGCACAGCCGGGCACGAGGAGGAGGGAGCAGGCAGTCCCGCCGGCGCTTGTTTGAGCGGCTGGAGCAGGAAGAGCAGAGATTGAAGAATACTATAAGAAATATGTCAACTTTTGACCACCACTATTAGTCACTGAATGGTCATTGTTTTCCATTTGTGACCTTTTTGTGACCAAAAACAGAAGGTCAAAAGCTGACCATCATAAACTGACATTAACGACCTTCTCTGTGAGAAGGTCGTAGACGTTTACGACCAAAATATGCCTACTGTTTTGTTTGGTCACTAGCTGTCTGCCCAGGCCACGTCGGATCCAACGTGGCAAGCTGATGTGGCAAAATTACGACCAAATGAAAAGGTTGTTCACAAGAATCAGCCTAGTCCGATTAGGTGTCTATATGGGCCAACCCCATTAAATCAGCCCATTTATTATATTTTTTACTGACAATTTTTGTTAGCTACCTTGGCCTGGACCAACAATTCGGCCTTTTATTTATTTCCGGGCCGTGGCCTTTTAACATTGTTTGGGCCATTGTATTTTGAAGCTGGTCCCACCAATCAGATGGGTCCCACTTGTCATCATCACACACATTGGGCCCACTTGATAGAAATTTCAAAACTGCTTAGATTCTTTTCATAAGTGGGTCCCACAAGTGAGGTTTCCATTCCACACGTTTTCAAATCACATACATAATCAATATTTCCGACCCAACAGTACAAATATAGTTCATCAAATAACGCTAAATCTACTACAATCTGTACATAGTCTATTACAACCCCAATATGCCTACTGCTACAATATTACAGTATTACATTCTATTACAGTCAAACATAAGAGACAACTCTTTGCTGAGTAGGGCTTCAAACTTCAAATTTCATAGACTTGGAGCTCCTGTAAAAGAGTGAACACATAGGCTACCAGCATTAGAGTCGCTATTATTCCTGGACAATCAAAAAATTATATACTAAAAGAGATCTCATAGAAATGTAGATTTATGGACCAAATATATGATAAAGCAACAGATTCAGCCAACTTCAAAGACCTAGATGTTTGTGATGCATCTTCACATAACCACAAGAACACTACATATAGTATAATATGATTCTAGGAGACCAAAAGAGCATCAATCAGGAGACCAAAAGAGCATCAATCAGTAGAAGGTATATAGCTAGCAAACTACTACTAGACATCATCGACACTTGAACCATAGCGAGGAAACAAAAAATGGGACAAGTACTAATTTTGGATAACATGTCCAGGAAGGCCATCCAATGGTTTCAGCCACATCCTAATAAACCAGTGACACTCTAATACTACTAATTACCAGAAGCAAATCATATAGCCAAATGAAGCACCCATCCAATGGTTTCAGCCAGATCCTAATAAACCAGCGACACTCTAATACTACTAATCACTAGCAGCAAATAAAATAGCCAAATGAGGCACCATCACTTGATCATCGACACAACAGTCGGCAAGGACTCAACCATGGCGCAAAAAGCATCAAAATCCTAACTAACCCATGAAACAGAGCATTGTTGTAGCATAGCAAAGGGAGGAGCTCACAATGGTGGTTTGCGTAGCCGATGTCGAACATCCTCCATTCGTCGCTAGCGAGCACCATGCACCTTGGTGCCTTGCATACGACCTCCTTCGAGTCTGCGAGAGAAAGAACTAGGCGAAGGTTAGTCGCATCAAGGATGTTGCTGTTCTGGGTCAAGCTAAGTCAACGGTATAAGAGATTTTAGTCAAATTAACATATGAACATCTTGCACAATAGTAGTAGTATAAATTGTAGTAGTAAGCATGCAAGGAAACAAAACATGGGACAAATATTGGTAGCAACAAAACAACCAAGATATGACAATAGCAGTAGTATAGATTGTAGTGACAGAAGCACAAGCATGCAAACATGCATCTCATCCCAACCTAAAACTAGAAACACTAGCAGCCATTCATTTTTACGCAGGTGTAAAACTAAACCATAAGCACTGCATCATTTGCTAAACATGTCAGCTAAAGAAATCTATCTTGAAAGGCCTGAAAGAAGATTACATAAGCACCAAAACACCCTAACCACCACCAATTCTCTTCATAGTTGATCTGATGTAAAAAAGTAAGCAATATGATACAACAGCAAGCAAGTAGTATATATCACCCATGGGCGTATGGGGTGAGGCAGGAGGCAAGGCGGAGGTAGTTCATGTGCTCGGTGCGCTTGTGGATGATGTTCTCGGCATGGATCTTTTGTCGTTCAACATATTAACATATATAAGTAAAGTACACTAATTCTATAAGAGAAAACACAAAGCAATATAGGGTAAATGGACCATCTCCCCACAATTTTTTTCCTGATTCAAACATCTACAGTCTAGCCACTTATGTCTTAAGCATGTGTTGCTGGTATGACCACACATGAGAATCAACTTCAGAGTATAAAAATCACAATAAAAAGAGTTGGAAAGTAACTAAATAGTGCAATGGTATAATACAAATGCTAATTAACCAAATTAAAAAGAGTTCCCAAACATTTGGTGCTCATGGGTAGAACTTAAGAATCATTGGTGAATTACTAGCGCAATACAGAGATGCTGAAAACATACCCAAACCCATTCAAGATTTCTGCACATTCTATTTTTGCAATGTTTTCTATGTAAAGAAGTTCTTTTTTGCAATGTTCCAACAAACCAAATGAAAGATGCCAATATCACACTATGCAGAATATGAACCCGCATGAAATGCAAATGAATAGATGACCTAGTACCTGCTAGCATTTGTACATGACCGAGATAACGTGATCATGCATTGGGCAAGAGAAGCTATTAACAGCGACCTCATGCACAAAATTCAGCAGACCAACAATGTGTAAGGCAAGACCATGGCAGGGATCTAGTTCTCCTCCAGCAGAGTCGCTTTGGAGCCGATCAGCTCCTCATGCAAGCAGCTTTCGGATGCAATCCACGTCCCCGTTGTGAGCCTCCAAATGCACAGGGTGAGAGGGCTCCATGACCCTGATGATCAGCCGGATGTTGCTTCTCACCACACAAGTACCTGCACGTATCACTTGTTGGAGTTAGTTCTTTTCAATTATTAAATTCTTTTAGTTGAACAAGACATGCTCATCCATGGTGCAGTCCAAGAATACATGTATAAATCATTGCATGAACCATACATGTACGTCTCTCTCTCTTTCTCTCTGAAATTGAATTTCGTTAAGTGAAACGCAAGGCACTCCAAGCTACAGGGACGTATTTAGATTGGAGTAGCCCCAAATTGTGGCAAACTAAACTAGCAGATTGGACTGATTGGAACCTAAAAGGCCTGCGGGGGGCGATGAGCGATACTATTTCATAATTATGCTCACAAGTATTAAAACTAAGAAGCACTCCCTCGGAATAGAGGACATGCAGATGGGGGAAGCACTGACAACAAGGAACAATTGTCTGCACTGACAACAGAAGCTATGCTCACAAATTTATATTGTTGGTACAGGAAATGTGCCATACATCATATAAGCATACACAATTACACACATGATACTTAGATCACAACTGATTTCCAAAGCTAATTTTACAAAGGAAGTCACATTTCTACTCTAGCAATAGCCAAAGGTGACTGATTTATCATGCAAAACCCAGTTTCACATGCTAAACATCAAGCATTACAAACAGAGCAAATAAATACTGATGCTGTGACCACCTTGACCACAAAGGCCACCACCTGCTGTCCACAGCTAGATAACACGACGGAGAATCACCAACTTAGAATTATGAAGGGAAATCTCCAGGCATAACGGGGTGGCAGACAGAATTCCGCACAATAATACTAGTGCTGACAATGTATTGTTGTCTCACATTATATTTGTGGCATATGCTTTCAAAACTATGGTCAAATAACCATTCACATATGGAACAAAAATAATATATGAAAATTGAGCAACCTGAGTGTAGATACACTACAATTTCAGATACACTGCATAGCATCTGCATGGATCCAATTTGCAGGTCATTCCAACAACTGATAGGGAACCAAAATAAAGATGACAGAATAAGTTGAAACTTGAAAAGTTGAATATTCCCCAATACTCAGCATCCCTCGAATCCAACCAAGCCTCCATGTGCAGTTCAGGATTCAGACATGAATATTCCCCAGTACTCAGCATCCCTCGAATGAC
The DNA here is from genome assembly GCF_018294505.1 of Triticum aestivum. Taxonomy (NCBI): domain Eukaryota; kingdom Viridiplantae; phylum Streptophyta; class Magnoliopsida; order Poales; family Poaceae; genus Triticum; species Triticum aestivum. The sequence goes on along the minus strand of NC_057795.1, from coordinate 11,425,273 downwards.
CAAAGTAAACTCTACAGAAAACATACTAGTCCCACTGATCCTAAACTCCAGGAAGTGACCCAACAAATCTAGCAGGGCGTCAGCTATCACCTGTCAGGACTGGAGGCTGGAGCAGTGGCGTCCGTGCTCTAATGGCAAGGGACTGGAGACGGGAGCACCGGTGCCCTAGTCTAAGTCGGAGAAGACGATGCCGGCATCCGTGACCCAGGTCCGGCGGCACTGGGTGTCCGTGGTCCAGGCCTAGTGCTCCCGACTGCCTCCCGGAGGAGGAGGCCACCCTGCCCGCCCGCCCACCCGGAGGAGGAGACCCCTCACCATAGCTAGAGACCAAGAACATGGCGAACACATATCTACAAAAAGGAGCATGAGACAAGGTGAGGTGAGGAGATGCTGCACGAAGAAGGAGGGGAGGGGCTTACCGGTGCTAGATCCAGCCATCTCTGGGCTCGCCGTCATCGCATGTGGCAGATGTCGACGAAGTTAAAGTGGCGGCAGAAACTCTAGCCATGAGTGAGGTTGCAGGCTTGCACTAGAGGGTGCGAGAGATGGATCTGACGGGAGGGGGAAGAGCTGCATGAGGGAAGCCTCGGGTGTGCTGCGCGGCGGCGAGAGCCGCCTCAACTCACCAGAATCGAGTGGAGTAGAGGAGTCGCGGGAGGGACAGAGAGAGAGAGGGCTCGTGGTGAGGGAAGGGGATGGGAGAGAGGAGGAGGGCGTGGGGGAGGCCATGGACGGCGGGGAGCTCTACCGGAGGGAGGTGGAGGCGGCAATCTAGAAAGGAGGAGGTGGCGTCTATGACTACAAGGGAGGAGGAGTGGTGTGCTGGGGAGAGAGGGCCTAGGGTTCGCTGCACGGGGGAGCTCGCGGTGGTTTTTGTTTTGTTTTTTAGGGTAGCTCACGGTGGGTGGGTGAGAGGGAGAGGGGGTGTGGGCCGTTGGATCTAGCAGTATCCGACGGTCTCTGATGCTTGATCCGCGTGACATGCCTATAAACCAATCAGAACGAAGAACATGTTTTCATGATGTTATGACCGTCTAGATTGGTCGTAGTCGATTAACAAAAATTCATTTTTCATTTTTTGAGTGTCCAAAATGAGTTGTTTTGTGAAGGACCAATCATATAATTATTGCAACATTGGACCAAATCATTTTTCTAAAATACTAGGCCATATTTAATGCACAATTGGCCAAATAGTTGGGTGTAAAAAGTTTTGATCCACCTATGGTGAAAAAGACAAATTGCCGCCGATTCAGCTAGAAGCGGGTCAAATTTGAACTGCAGCTGCCTCATAGTTTGCTCTTTATTTTTTCCAAAAATCATTTCTATGTACATAAGTATCTATTTTATCAGAGAAATATCAAAAAATTTCCAAGATTCAACCAGTAGCTAGAAACGGTAAAGCCCGCCGTTTTGACCACATTTTGAAACGGACATAAAAAATTCAAATAAAATCAAAAAAATGGAAAAACTTCACATTGTGTCATCATATGTGACCAAGTTTCCAGGAAAAATAACAAACTTGTAATACGGCAATTATTTTTAAAAAGTGTTCTAAAAAATGAGCTATCATGCGTGAAGATTCATGGATTTCAAGCCAAATGATCAATCTTATGGCCACATTCATGGCATAGTTTGTTCAAATGATATCATATTGTGCACAAGGGTGCATCTTGGAATTCCAAGGAATGTTGCCTAAGGGAGTTTTGATTTTCTTTGCACGGAAAATTCATTTTCCATTTTTCGAGTGCCCAAATTGAGTTCTTTTGTGAAGGAACTATAATATATTTGTTGCAAAACTGTACCAAATCATTTTTATAAAATACTAGGACATATTTAATGCACAATTGACCAAATGGTTAGGTGTCAAAAGTTTTTATCCACCTCTAGTGAAAAAGACAAATTTCCGCCGATTCAGTTGGAAATGGGTCAAATTTGAACTGCAGCTGCCTTATACTTTGCTCTTTATTTTTTACAAAAATCATTTCTAGGTACATAAGTATCTATTTAATCAGAGAAGCAGCAAAAAATTGCAAGATTCAACCACTAGCTAGGAACGGTCAAGCCCGCCGTTTTGACCGCATTTTGAAACGGGCATAAAAAATTCAGAAAAATTCGAAAAATTGGAAAACCTTCTCATTGTGTCATTATATGTGCAAAGTTTCCAGGAAAAATAATAAACTTGTAATACGACAATTATTTTAAAAAAGTGTTCTCAGAAATGAGCTATCATGCATGAAGATTCATGGCTTTCAAGTAAAATGATCAATCTTTTGGCCAGATTCATGGCATAGATTGTTCAAATGATCTTATATTGGGCACAAGGGTGCATCTTGGAATTCCAAGCAATGTTGCCTAAGGGAGTTTTCATTTTCTTTGCACGGAAAATTCATTTTCCATTTTTCGAGTGCCCAAAATGAGTTTTTTTGTGAAGGACCTATAATATATTTGTTGCAAAATTGTACCAAATCAATTTTATAAAATACTAGGACATATTTAATGCACAATTGACCAAATGGTTAGCTGTCAAAAGTTTTTATCCACCTCTGGTGAAAAAGACAAATTACAGCTGATTCAGTTGGAAACGGGTCAAATTTGAACTGCAACTGCCTTATAATTTTCTCTTTATTTTTTACAAAAATCATTGCTAGGTACATAAGTATCTATTTAATCAGAGAAACACCAAAAAAATTCCAAGATTCAACCACTAGCTAGGAATGGTCAAGCCCGCCATTTTGACCGTATTTTGAAATGGGCATAAAATAAAAAAAAATCGAAAAATTGGAAAACCTTCGGATTGTGTCATTATATGTGTTCAAGTTTCCAGGAAAAATAATAAAATTGTAATACGACAATTATTTTAAAAAAGTGTTCTCAGAAATGAGTTAGTTTGCATGAAGATTCACAGCTTTCAAGTCAAATGATCAATCTTATGGCCACATTCATGGCATAGTTTGTTCAAATGATCTTATATTGTTGACAAGGGTGCATCTTGGAATTCCAAACAATGTTGCCTAAGGGAGTTTTCATTTTCTTTGCACGGAAAATTCATTTCCATTTTTTGAGTGCCTGAGATGTATTTCTTTGTGAAGGACCTATAATATATTTGTTGCAAAATTGTACCAAATCAATTTTATACAATACTAGGACATATTTAATGCCCAATTGACCAAATGGTTTGGTGTCAAAAGTTTATATCCACCTCTGGTGAAAAAGACAAATTTCCGCCGATTCAGTTGGCAATGGATCAAATTTGAACTATAGTTGCCTTATAATTTGCTCTTTATTATTTCCAAAAATCATTTCTAGGTACATAAGTATCTATTTAATCATAGAAACACCAAAAAAATTCCAAGATTCAACCACTAGCTAGGAATGGTCAAGCCCACCGTTTTGACCGCACTTTGAAACGGGTATAAAATTCAAAACTAATCAAAAAATTGGAAAACCTTCGCAGTGTGTCATTATATGTGACCAAGTTTACAATAAAAATAATAAAATTATAATTATACAATTATTTTAAAAAAGTGTTCTCAGAAATGAGCTATCATGCATGAAGATTCATGGCTTTCAAGTCAAATGATCAATCTTATGGCCACATTAATGGCATAGTTTGTTCAAATGATCTTATATTGTGCACAAGGGTGTATCTTGGAATTCCAAACAATGTTGCCTAAGGGAGTTTTCATTTTCTTTGCACGGAAAATACATTTTCCATTTTCTGAGTGCCCGAAATGAGTTTTTTTTGTGAAGGACCTACCATATATTTGTTGCAAAATTGGACCTAATCAATTTTATACAATACTAGGACATATTTAATGCACAATTGACAAAATGGTTGGGTTTCAAAAGTTTTGATCCACCTCTGGTGAAAAAGACAAATTCCCGCCGATTCAGTAGGAACGGGTCAAATTTGAACCGCAGCTGCCTCATAGTTTGCTCTTTATTTTTTCCAAAAATCATTTCTAGGTAAATAAGTATATGTGTAATAAGAAATACATGGTTTAGTGGTGATACATCGAGGTTTGGACGGTAGCCGAGGCCCCAACTGTAGAGCGCATAAGCTCGCATGCCCGTCGCATGGTCACCGTGTGACCATGGCGTTGCCACGCGTTCTAATGGGTTGGGCACTCCCCAGGTAGGTGCTAGGAAGAAAATTATAACATAAGATTCTCATGAGGAGTCCGAACTATGCTCAAAGATGAATTAGAAGCCAAGTGTTTGATTAGTGGTACGGGAAATGCACATGGCCAATGGGTGTGAGTTTTGGCTAAGGATGATCATATACTAAGAAGAATGTCTTCACAAATTTTTAGGGAAATCAAGAATATATAAATAACACTTCCTTCACAAAGTCCTGCTCTGAATAGAATAGGAAAATGAATATTGTTGAGTTATTTTTGAACTAGGCAAGGAAGTATTTTGACATATTTGATGAAGATATGATCCAAACAATTTATGAGAATTTTTTGGGAATTGTTGGAATAACATAAATATAGGTTGCTTCACAACCTCGGGCCAAAATTAACACATGGACATGACACATAGGCAAAACTGATGAGATGGCGCCTAGTCATCACAACCCACAACAATCGACAAGGCTATGACCATCTATATTGGTCGTTAACAACTATAAATAAGGCAGCGGACCAGCATTGTTTGCTTTATGACCATTTAGTGTAAGGAAATTACGACCTTTATGACCGAAATGGTCGCAATGGTTTATGGTTTGGAGCCCCCCCGAACAGCTTTTGACCAATTGGTAACAAATAGTCATAGATCTATGACCAATTCTTCCAGGGTCACTGACAGAAGGTCACTAGTTGACATACTTCTTGTAGTGGAAGCATGACGGCCGTTGGATGGAAATCCAACAGTCACTGCTTGTGCGTCAACCTTTTTTTAGGAAAGCCTCAAATCTGTGGAAAACAGCATACATCCCATCTGCCATTATTTCTAATAATTTACTGCCCATTTGCTAATTCTTAAGGTTTTTTTGGAGCCCATATTTTTTTGTTAGCATTACAGCCCATATTGTGGCCACAGTTAAAAAATTATACGAAATTTTGCATATTTCGGTGCGGTCCGAACTGTTTTTAATCCCGAAATTTCGAGTCACATTCAAACTGATTTTAAAAATAAATGTATATCAATATAAAATCCAACAAATTGTCCACGCATAAAAATCAATGCAATTGAAAATCTCGAAATGAAAAAAAGAAATTTGAAACTAATTGTCGGTTTGGTGTGTTTTAAAAATGAACAACCCATTTCTCATTACTGATAGGCCATGTTCTCGGCTAGCCGAATGAAGCTCTCCTCGTCTTGCAACATTTGCAGCCCAACAGTCCTGACACAACGACTTACTTGGCAAATCACAAAAAAACTGGGCTGTGGCCATGGACCCAGTTGCAGCCGTGGACCCAGCTGTCAGCCTCTCCACATACAGTACTCTTCCGATGGAAGTCGGTCGTTGACCACATTGACCACGCCGCGCTGAGAGCACCACGGTGGGTGGATGATGGTGAGGCCTAAGAAGGGAACTACGCAGAGCCGGGAAGACGCGGTAGTGGATGCCCACATGTAGAGGAGTATGAGGGTTCACTAGTTCGGTTGCGATGTGAGTCTGCCATCGCTACAGAATAACAGGGGGAGTGGGTGAGTGGAGGGATGGCCTGGCTAGCGGTGGGAGTAGTATGGGGGCGGTAAGGCCTTCGCGGCAGCACAGCCGGCCACGGGAGGCAGGAGCATGCGGCACGACCGACGCTGCTTTGTGCGGTTGGAGCGAGAAGGCCAGAGGTTGAAGAAGCACTACAGCCGTTGGATGGACATCATCCGGTCACTAGAGCTAGAATTGTTCATATATTGACTAAGTTGACAAAGCCCTCCATCCCCGTCAACTTAGTAGGCCCACAAGTCAGCCTCCCACTATGGTGGGTCCCAGCTGGCAGGGGGGTATTCTTTTTTTTGTGCGCAATAAGAAGGCACTTCCTTGCGTGCGAAGATATAGTTGGTGGGTCCGACCTCTCAGCGGAGGGAATTTTTTTCGTGAAATACAGAGGTCCTTCCGACGGGTCACAGATGTCAGGTGGAGGAATCATTATTTTGCGTGTAATAAGGAGGCATTTCCTTGTGTGCGGCCGTGGACCCAGCTGTCAGCCTCTCCACGTATAGTCCACTTCTGATGGATGTCGTTCGTTGACCAAGTTGACCATGCCGCGCTGAGAGCACCAGGGCGGTGGACGACGGCGACTTTTACGAAGGGCACGACACGGAGCCGGGGAAGACACGACAGTGGCTGCCCACACGGTGGAGAGTACGAGGGTTGACTGGTTCGGCTGCCGTCGCTGGAAAATAACAGGAGGTGTGGGTGAGTAGAGGGATAGACAGGCCAGGGATGTGAGTATGATGGGGCCATGAGGCCTGCCCGGCAGCACAGCCAGCCACGGGAGGCGGGAGCAGGCGGTTCCGATGGTGCTGGTTTGGGCGGCTGGGGCAGGAAGATCAGAGACTGAAGAAGCATGATTGCCGTTAGATTGACATCTAACGGTCTAACGCTGGTAGGGTCGATTGTTGACTAAGTTTCTTTTTCGAGAAACCTTGTGTACGCATGAACTTAGTAGGCCCACAAGTCAGCCTCCAAATCTGTGGCGGACAACATAAAGCCCATTTGCTATTTTTTTATAATTTGCATCCCTTTTGCTAATCATTAAGTAATTTATTACAACCCATTTTCTGCCCAGGACCATGGTCAAAAAGTTCAACCTTATTTTGCATATTTCGTTGGAGTCCGAACTGTTGTAATCCTGAAATGATGAACATTTTTTTAAGAACTTATTGATTTGCCAAAAAATTGTTTTGTTTTTGTAAGCAAATAAGACTTGGGACAATTGAGTTGGTTTAAGGGAAAACCAGTGGTAAAAAAATCAGCACTGTGTGGAAAAAAACAAAAAATAAGGATGTAAATGTGAGAAGGGAATTTTATGTGTTTTCAATATAATGATACATGTATATGAACTAGTAAAACTATAGGTAGAGATTAGAAAAAGGATGTAGGACATGCGTTTTAAGAGGAAAATAGAATTGGGTTGTGTGTTTGATTCAGTAAAAAAACTGCCTGCGGATGTTGTAAGACAAAATATAACTAACGCTAGCGGGCTAAAGGCCAGTAGATACCTGCTGGATCTTTGTGCCCCGTTGTCGCCATGGGCTGGGCCTGTTAAAAACCAAACCAAGCTTGGGCAGTCTACTGCCCAGTTGAAACTTGCTCGACCTAAAAAACAATATACTGTCTCAAAAAAATGAAATAACAATATACGTGCTCAATAAACGAGAGAATTCTGCAAGTACAGACTGATAACTGGGATGCAGCAGGGATATTGTTTTTTCATCGTGATAATAAATGCATGCACTGCTTTTGAAATAATTGGAGAACTGGGAAGTTGAATGGCAGGTGCTTATGCTACCCATCAAATAAAAATCAAGTGCCTGAAAATTCGTTTCGAAACAAATTATTCAGCTTTATATCCGCGTCGACCCTCAGCATGATGGTTGGAAGCAAATGCAAGTTCATACCAAAAGATTGTTAACAACAATACCAACTTGCGGACGACAAGGTAGTACAACTACCAATACCAAACTAACTTATAATCTTTTTACTCCTGGCCCTAGTGTTCGTGTGGTACAAAATCTTGCAGAGGACCAGCTCCCGCTCCTTCTCTTGATCCAGGTCCCCGAGGTGGTATTGGTGCATCACCCAATTGGTCCTCTGCTGGTCGAAGTTCTTGTTGGTGTGCAGCACCAGAACCTTTGTGCTGCCTGTCTGCCGGCCGTTGACCATCACCGGCAAGGTATTTCTGGTCTTGTGCCACATCGCGTGCATGCCGCACTCCGACTGTATCTTGCGACGCGTCCACGTGCCGCTTTTGAAGGCCCTGGAATTGCGCTGGAAGATATGCTTCCTTAGGCCACTCTGTGTTATACCTGCAATATTGTCGAATACAGGTTTTAGTGAACGTAGTTGGCATTTTCATAACATCTTTGGCATGTTGCAGTCACTTGTTTCACTTTTTATTAACTGTCAAATTGTAATTACTTCACCAGGTCTGCGTCTAAAAAGAAAAATAGAGCTGTAAACAAAGGAATATGTTTGTGCATGTAGATGGCAGATCGCTATCTTACCTGGAAGTTTCTCAGGTTGGGTGTGGCATATGCCATGCTCGCTGTCGATGGTTGGTATGAACAAATCAATGAGAGGATGAGATCTCGCGATGTGAGCACTCACTTTGGCCTCGAGGTGCTCGATCAGCTCCTGATCCGTGGGATCGAACTTGACGCCAGCCGGCAGCACCGACCAATTCTTCTTCGAGTTGCATCGGTAATTCCAGTTATATGGTACTCAATGTATGATAAATCGACTGTTTTAAGTGAATGATGAAAGATTTTGACAAATAAGTGGTACTCCAAATCTGAAGTCCAGAGTACCCAAACACGCCACCGGGATTCTTGTGTCACCTCACGCGCAGCGTGTTGTCATGTCAATTCAATGTGTGGACATGATGATTTTTTTTAAACTGGACATGATGAATAATTTGACCGACGTATACTAGTACTGCTACTGTACTACTTACTAGTCGTACTTAGTGTCACAATTTATACATAGGTTTAACTAACAAGTATGCACTTGAAGCCTAATTGATATGTGGCTTCTGCACAGCATCTCCATCATCATTATCAGTACATCCTACGCAGGTGAGTTAGGATGTACTTGATCCCAGGAAGGTATCTATCCTTCAAACCAGAGGAGTGCTTCAAACTAACAACAATACATAATATCCAACAAAAGAGGGTCATGCTACAGCAACAGAATACATGGCTCAGTCTAGATATCAGCACAAATCAAGTTGTGCATATTTGTTGTTGGCATGAACCACATCGTCGCATGTCGGGTTTGGAAAAGCCATCCATCGCATGGAAGCTTGATGCCTTTCACACATTGAATATTATCTGGCAACAAGCTGTGTCGACGAATCTCTGGATATGGTGATTCATGAAACCCATGGTATGATGTGTAAACGCAGTCCCCACTGGCGAATGGAGAAGTTTCATCGAATGGTAATCATCGCCGGTGATATGATCGATGATTGGTTGGATGATCAGATAATTGAGGCCGAGGAACAAGGAGTGGTTGCCGAGGCTGTAAACCCGCCTCCAGTTGAATATGCCTGGCCCAATGGAGCTGGGATCTTTCTCAAACACAAAGCAGCCATAGCCATCAATGTCACGAACGCCCCACGCATTGTAATGCATGTGGTTTGATGTAATCACTAGTAGAAAAGGGGGCATGGTCCAGGCCGGGTCAGCCCATTAGTCCCGGTTCAACCCAGAACCGGGACCAATAGGGGCATTGGACCCGGTTCGTGAGCCCCGGGGGCCGGCCGGGCCACGTGGGCCATTGGTCCCGGTTCGTCTGGACCTTTTGGTCCCGGTTGGTGGGACGAACCGGGACCAATGTGCCTTGCTCCTGGCCCACCACCATTGGTCCCGCTTCATACCACCAACCGGGACTAAAGTGTTGGTCCTTGTTGCGGCCAGAGTTTAGTCCCACCTCGCCAACCGAAGGGGGCTCACACCGGTTTATAAGCCCCTCCCTCTCTGTCTTATTGAGCTCCTCTCGAAATGAAAATAGATGCCCTTATACAGGAAATTTGACCTAAATTCATACTGAATTTCTCTGAAGTTAGTAGAAATTTATTATGAATTTAGGTTGAATTTTCTCTATAAGCGCATCTATGCTCATTTCTGAGTAGTTTTTTATATAGTTTTTTTTTCTTTTCTGCTATATTTATTTTTTTTTCTATTTATTTCTAAGTTGTAATAAGTCATTAAA
>NC_057795.1:11405452-11414944 GCF_018294505.1 Triticum aestivum | reverse complement strand
TTAGTAAAGTTAATCACAAATATTTTTTCTTCTATTTATTTCTTAGTTGTTTATATAGTTTTTTCTTTTCTGCTATATTTATTTTTTTCTATTTTTTTCTGAGTTGTAATAAGTCATTAAAAATAAAAAAGAGGAGCAGTGCTAGTTAATTCGCTTCTAGCCTTTCGAAATAGTGTAAACTGCACTGCACATAGCTTCGTGCAGTCTACCCTATTCCTCAAGGCTTGAAGCGAACCAACGTGCAGGTGAGCATTGAGCCTCTTCTTCATCCTCTCTGCACTCAGGGCTTATAAACAGCTGCAGAAAACAGCTGCATAAAATAAATAAGTAAAGAAAAATGAGTGCCTCCTACTGGGCCCCCACGGCCTGGATACGACTAGAAACCCACCATGGGCCAGGATTCAGGCCCGCAGGTGGCCCAGTAGGACATCCGGCAAAGCAGTAGTAAGTAGGCCCGTAAGCCTACAGTGGAGAGGAGCTCGAGAGGGGAGCGGCAGTGGGGCTTATAAACCACTGCGCGCCCCTCTTAGCTAGCGAGGTGGGACTAAACTTTCTAGCCGCACCGTGCCAGCACACGGACATAGGTCCGAGTTCGTGGCTCCAACCGGGACCAATGCCCACTCTTTAGTCCCGGTTGGTGGCTGTTGGGGAACGTAGCAGAAATTCAAAATTTTCCTACGTGTCACCAAGATCTATCTATGGAGAAACCAACAACGAGGGGAAGGAGAGTGCATCTACATACCCTTGTAGATCACTAAGCGTAAGCGTTCAAGAGAACGGGGTTGAAGGAGTCGTACTCGTCGTGATCCAAATCACCGGAGATCCTAGTGCCGAATGGACGGCACCTCCGCGTTCAACACACGTACAGCCCAGTGACGTCTCCCACGCCTTGATCCAGCAAGGAGAGAGGGAGAGGTTGAGGAAGACTCCGTCCAGCAGTAGCACAACGGCGTGGTGGTGGTGGAAGAGCGTGGCAATCCTGCAGGGCTTCGCCAAGCACCGCGGGAGAAAAGGAGAAAGAGAGGTAGGGCCGCGCCAAGAGGGAGAGGTTCTCATGTGTTGGCAGCCCTCAAGACCTCAACTATATATAGGGGAGAGGGAGGGGGTGCGCCCCCTCTAGGGTTTCCACCCCAAGGGGTGCGGCTGCCCCCAATCCCATCTAGGGTGCGGCCAAGGGGGGGAAGAGGGGAAACTTGCCCCCCAAGTTAGGTGGGTTTGCTCCCTCCCCAAACCCTAGGCGCCTTGGGCCCTTGTGGGGGGCGCACCAGTCCACCTGGGGCTGGTCCCCTCCCAAACTTGGCCCATGCATCCCTCCGGGGCCGGTGGCCCCACTTGGTGGACCCCCGGGACCCTCCCGGTGGTCCTGGTACGTTACCGATAAAACCCGAAACTTTTCCGGTGACCAAAACAGGACTTCCCATATATAAATCTTTACCTCCGGACCTTTCTGGAACTCCTCGTGACGTCCGGGATCTCATCCGGGACTCCAAACAACATTCGGTAACCACATACAAACTTCCTTTATAACCCTAGCATCATCGAACCTTAAGTGTGTAGACCCTACGGGTTCGGGAACCATGCAGACATGACCGAGACGTTCTCCAGTCAATAACCAACAGCGGGATCTGGATACCCATGTTGGCTCCCACATGTTCCATGATGATCTCATCAGATGAACCACGATGTCAAGGACTCAATCAATCCCGTATACAATTCTCTTTGTCTAGCGGTATTGTACTTGCCCGAGATTCGATCGTCGGTATACCGATACCTTGTTCAATCTCGTTACCGGACAGTCTCTTTACTCGTTTCATAACACATCATCCCGTGATCAACCCCTTGGTCACATTGTGCACATTATGATGATGTCCTACCGAGTGGGCCCAGAGATACCTCTCCGTCACACGGAGTGACAAATCCCAGTCTCGATTCGTGCCAACCCAACAGACACTTTCGGAGATACCTGTAGTGCACCTTTATAGCCACCCTATACACCCAAAGCATTCCTACGGTATCTGGGAGTTGCACAATCTCATGGTCTAAGGAAAAGATACTTGACATTAGAAAAGCTTTAGCATACAAACTACATGATCTCTATGCTAGGCTTAGGATTGGGTCTCGTCCATCACATCATTCTCCTAATGATGTGATCCCGTTATCAGTGACATCCAATGTCCATGGTCAGGAAACCGTAACCATCTATTGATCAATGAGCTAGTCAACTACAGGCTTACTAGGGACATGGTGTTGTCTATGTATCCACACATGTATCTGAGTTTCCTATCAATACAATTATAGCATGGATAATAAACAGTTATCATGAACAAAGAAATATAATAATAACTAATTTATTATTGCCTCTAGGGCATATTTCCAACAGTCTCCCACTTGCACTAGAGTCAATAATCTAGTTCACATCGCCATGTGATTAACACTCACAGGTCACATCACCATGTGACCAACATCCAAAGAGTTTACTAGTGTCATTAAACTAGTTCACATCGTCATGTGATTAAGACTCAATGAGTTCTGGGGTTTGATCATGTTTTGTTTGAGAGAGAAGTTTTAGTCAACGGGTCTGCAACATTCAGATCCGTATGTACTTCGCAAATCTCTATGTCACATTGTAAATGCTGCTTCCACGCTCCACTTGGAGCTATTCCAAATGGTTGTTCCACTATATGTATCCTGTTTGCTACTTAGAGTCATTCGGATAGGTGTTAAAGCTTGCATCGACGTAACCCTTTACGTCGAACTCTTTATCACCTCCATAATCGAGAAACATATCCTTATTCCTCTAAGGATAATTTTGACCGCTATCTGGTGATCCACTCCTTGATCATCTTTGTACCCTGTTGCCAGACATGTGGCAAGGTACACATCAGGTGCGTTACTCAGCATAGCGTACTGCAGAGCCTACGTCTAAAGCATAGGGGACGACCTTCGTCCTTTCTCTCTTTTCTGCCGTGGTCGAGCTTTAAGTCTTAACTTCATACCTTACATCTCAGGCAAGAACTCCTTCTTTGACTGATCCATCTTGAACACCTTCAAGATCATGTCAAGGTATATGCTCATTTGAAAGTACTATTAAGCGTTTTTGATCTATCCTCATAGATCTTGATGCTCAATGTTCAAGTAGCTTAATCCAGGTTTTCTATTGAAAAACACCTTTCAAATAACCCTATATGCTTTACAGAAAATTCTACATCATTTCTGATCATCAACATATACTCATCAGAAATTCTATAGTGCTCCCACTCACTTCTTTGGAAATACAAGTTTCTCATAAACTTTGTATAAATCCAAAATCTTTGATCATCTCATCAAAGCGTACATTCCAACTCCGAGATGCTTACTCCAGTCCTTAGAAGGATCGCTGGAGCTAGCATAGCTTTAGCATCCTTAGGATTGACAAAACCTTTCTGATTGTATCACATACAACCTTTCCTTAAGAAAACTGGTAAGGAAACTCGTTTTGACATCCATCTGCCAGATTTCATAAATGCAACTAATGCTAACATGATTCCGACGGACTTAAGCATCGCTACGGATGAGAAAACCTCATCGTAGTCAACTCCTTGAACTTGTGAAAAACTCTTCGCCACAAGTCGAGCTTCATAGTTGGTGACATTACCATCCACGTCCGTCTTCTTCTTAAAGATCCATTTATCTCAATGGCTTGCCGATCATTGGGCAAGTCCACCAAAGTCCATGCTTTGTTCTGATACATGGATCATATCTCGGATTTCATGGCTTCTAACCATTTGTTGGAATTTGGGCCCACCATCGTTTCTCCATAGCTCGTAGGTTTATTGTTGTCTTGCAACATGACTTTCAAGACAGGATCACCGTACCACTCCCAAGCACTACGCGTCCTTGTCGTCCTACGAGGTTCGGTAGTGACTTGATCCGAAGCTTCATGATTACTATCATAAGCTTCCACTTCAATTGGTGTAGGTGCCACAGGAACAACTTCTTGTGTCCCGCTACACACTAGTTGAAGTGATGGTTCAACAACCTCATCATGTCTCTACCATGCTCCCACTCAACTTTTGGAGACAAACTTTTCCTCGAGAAAGGACCCAATTCAAGAAACAATCCCTATTGCTTTCGGATCTGAATTAGGAGGTATACCCAACTGTTTTGGGTGTCCTATGAAGATGCATTTTATCCGCTTTGGGTTCGAGCTTATCAACCTGAAACTTTTTCACATAAGCGTCGCAGCCCCAAACTTTTAAGAAACGACAACTTAGGTTTCTCCAAACGGTGTCGTCTCAATGGAATTACGTGGTACCCTATTAAAGTGAGTGCGGTTGTCTCTAATGCCTAACCCATGAACGATAGTGGTAATTCGATAAGAGATATCACGGTACGCACCATATCCAATAGGGTGCAACTATGATGTTCGGACACACCATCACACTATGGTGTTCCAGGCGGTATTAATTGTGAAACAATTTCCACAATGTCTTAATTGCGTGCCAAAGCTCGTAACTCAGATACTCATCTCTATGATCATATCATAGACATTCTATCCTCTTGTCACGAAGATCTTAAACTTCACTCTGAAATTACTTGAATCATTCAATAATTCAGACTTGTGTTTCATCAAGTAAATATACTCAACATCTACTCGAATCATCTGTGAAGTAAGAACATAACGATATTCACTGCATGCCTCAGCACTCATTGGACTGCACACATCAAAATGTGTTACTTCCAACAAGTTGCTATCTTGTTCCATCTTACTAAAAAACGAGGCTTTTCAGTCATCTTGCCCATGTGGTATGATTTGCATATCTCAAGTGATTCAAAATCAAGTGAGTCCAAACGGTCCATCTGCATGGAGTTTCTTCATGCGTATACACCAATAGACATGGTTCGCATGTCTCAATCTTTTCAAAAACGAGTGAGTCCAAAGATCCATCAACATGGAGCTTCTTCATGCGCTTCATACCAATATGACTTACATGGCAGTGCCACAAGTAAGTGGTACTATCATTACTATCTTATATCTTTTGGCATGAAAATGTGTATCACTACGATCGAGATTCAATAAACCACTCCTTTAGGTGCAAGACCATTGAAGGTATTATTCAAATAAATAGAGTAACCATTATTCTCCTTAAATGAATAATCGTATTGCGATAGACATAATCCAATCATGTCTATGCTCAACGCAAACACCAAATGACAATTATTCAGGTTTAATACTAATCTTGATGGTAGAGGGAGCGTGCGATGTTTGATCACATCAAACTTGGAAACACTTCCAACACATATCATCAGCTCACCTTTAGCTAGTCTCCGTTTATTCCGTAGCTCTTTTATTTCGAGTTACCAACACTTAGCAACCGAACCAGTATCTAATACCCTGGTGCTACTAGGAGTACTAGTAAAGTACACATTAACATAATGTATATCCAATATACTTCTATCGACCTTGCCAGCCTTCTTATCTACCAAGTATCTAGGGTAATTCCGCTCTAGTGACTATTCCCCTTATCACAGAAGCACTTAGTCTCGGGTTTGGGTTCAACCTTGGGTTTCTTCACTGGAGCAGCAGCTGATTTACCGTTTCATGAAGTGTCCCTTCTTGCCCTTTCCCTTCTTGAAACTAGTGGTTTCCCCAACCATCAACAATTGATGCTCCTTCTTGGTTTCTACTTTCGCAGTGTCAAACATCGTGAATACCTCAAGGATCATCATATCTATCCCTGATATGTTATAGTTCATCACGAAGCTCTAGCAGCTTGGTGGCAATGACTTTGGAGAAACATCACTATCTCTGGAAGATCAACTCCCACTCGATTCAAGTGATTGTTGCACTCAGACAATCTGAGCACAAGCTCAACGATTGAGCTTTTCTCCCTTAGTTTGCAGGCTAAGAAAATCGTCGGAGGTCTTAGACCTCTTGACGTGGGCACGAGCCTGAAATCCCAATTTCATCCCTCGAAACATCTCATATGTTCCGCGACATTTCGAAAAAGTCTTTGGTGCCTCAACTCTAAACCGTTTAACTGAACTATCACATAGTTATCAATACATGTATGTCCGATGTTCGCAACATCCACAAACGACGTTTGGGGTTCAGCACACTGAGCGGTGCATTAAGGACATAAGCTTTCTACTGATCGCATAATCGCTACTGTCAACTTTCAACTATATTTTCTCTAGGAACATATCTAAACAGTGGAACTAAAGCGCGAGCTTACGACATAATTTGCAAAGATCTTTTGACTATGTTCAGGATAATTAAGTTCATCTAATGAACTCCCACTCAGATAGACATCCCTCTAGTCATCTAAGTGATTACATGATCCGAGTCAACTAGGCCGTGTCCGATCATCACGTGAGACGGACTAGTCATCATCGGTGAACATCTTCATGTTGATCGTATCCTCCATACGACTCATGCTCAACCTTTCGGTCTCTTGTGTTCCGAGGCCATGTTTGTACATGCTAGGCTCGTCAAGTTAACCTAAGTGTTTCGCGTGTGTAAATCTGGCTTACACCCGTTGTATGTGAACATAAGAATCCATCACACCCGATCATCACGTGGTGCTTAGAAACGACGAACTTTCACAATGGTGCACAGTTAGGGGGAACACTTTCTTGAAATTTTAATGAGGGATCATCTTATTTACTACCGTCGTTCTAAGCAAATAAGATGCATAAACATGATAAACATCACATGCAATCAAATAGTGACATGATATGGCCAATATCATTTTGCTCCTTTTGATCACCATCTTCGGGGCTCCATGATCATCATCGTCACCGGCATGACACCATGATCTCCATCATCATGATCTCCATCATCGTGTCTTCATGAAGTTGTCTCGCCAACTATTACTTCTACTACTATGGCTACTGGTTAGCAATAAAGTAAAGTAATTACATGGCGTTGTTTAATGACACGCAGGTCATACAATAAATTAAGACAACTCCTATGGCTCCTGCCGGTTGTCATACTCATCGACATGCAAGTCGTGATTACTATTACAAGAACATGATCAATCTCATACATCACATATATTCATCACATTCTTCTTGGCCATATCACATCACATAGCATACCCTGCAAAAACAAGTTAGACGTCCTCTAATTGTTGTTTGCATGTTTTACGTGGCTGCTATGGGTTTCTAGCAAGAACGTTTCTTACCTATGCAAAACCACAACGTGATATGCCAATTGCTATTTACCCTTCATAAGGACCCTTTTCATCGAATCCGTTCAGACTAAAGTGGGAGAGACTGGCACCCACTAGCCACCTTATGCACCAAGTGCATGTCAGTCGGTGGAACCTGTCTCACGTAAGAGTACGTGTAAGGTCGGTCCGGGCCGCTTCATCCCAAAATACCATCGAAACAAGATTGGACTAGTAACGATAAGCATATTGAACAAGATCAACGCCCACAACTACTTTGTGTTCTACTCGTGCAAAGAATCTACGCAATAGACCTAGCTCATGATGCCACTGATGGGGAACGTAGCAGAAATTCAGAATTTTCCTATGTGTCACCAAGATCTATCTATGGAGAAACCAGCAACGAGGGGAAGGAGAGTGCATCTACATACCCTTGTAGATCGCTAAGCGGAAGCGTTCAAGAGAACGGGGTTGAAGGAGTCGTACTCGTCGTGATCCAAATCACCGGAGATCCTAGTGCCGAATGGACGGCACCTCCGCGTTCAACACACGTACAGCCCGGTGACGTCTCCCACGTCTTGATCCAGAAAGGAGAGAGGGAGAGGTTGAGGAAGACTCCATCCAGCAGCAGCACAACGGCGTGGTGGTGGTGGAGGAGCGTGGCAATTCTGCAGGGCTTCGCCAAGCACCGCGGGAGAAAAGGAGAAAGAGAGGTAGGGCCGCGCCAAGAGGGAGAGGTTCTCATGTGTTGGCAGCCCTCAAGACCTCAACTATATATAGGGGAGAGGGAGGGGGGTGCGCCCCCTCTAGGATTTCCACCCCAAGGGGTGCGACTGCCCCCAATCCCATCTAGGGTGCGGCCAAGGGGGGGAAGAGGGGAAACTTGCCCCCCAAGTTAGGTGGGTTTGCTCCCTCCCACAAACCCTAGGCGCCTTGGGCCCTTGTGGGGGGCGCACCAGCCCACCTGGGGCTGGTCCCCTCCCACACATGGCCCATGCAGCCCTCCGGGGCCGGTGGCCCCACTTGGTGGACCCCCGGGACCCTCCCGGTGGTTCCGGTACGTTACCTATAAAACCTGAAACTTTTCCGGTGACCAAAACAGGACTTCCCATATATAAATATTTACCTCCGGACCTTTCCGGAACTCCTCGTGACGTCCGGGATCTCATCCGGGACTCTGAACAACATTCGGTAACCACATACAAACTTCCTTTATAACCCTAGCGTCATCGAATCTTAAGTGTGTATACCCTACGGGTTCGGGAACCATGCAGACATGACCAAGACGTTCTCCAGTCAATAACCAACAGCGGCATCTGGATACCCATGTTGGCTCCCACATGTTCCACGATGATCTCATCGGATGAACCACAGTGTCAAGGACTCAATCAATCCCGTATACAATTCCCTTTGTCTAGCGGTATTGTACTTGCCCGAGATTCGATCGTCGGTATACCGATACCTTGCTCAATCTCGTTACCGGCAAGTCTCTTTACTCGTTCCGTAACACATCATCCCGTGATCAACCCCTTGGTCACATTGTGCACATTATGATGATGTCCTACCGAGTGGGCCCAGAGATACCTCTCCGTCACACGGAGTGACAAATCCCAGTCTCGATTTGTGCCAACCCAACATACACTTTCGGAGATACCTGTAGTGCACCTTTATAGCCACCCAGTTACGTTGTGATGTTTGGTACACCCAAAGCATTCCTACGGTATCCGGGAGTTGCACAATCTCATGGTCTAAGGAAAAGATACTTGACATTAGAAAAGCTTTAGCATACGAACTACACGATCTCTATGCTAGGCTTAGGATTGGGTCTTGTCCATCACATCATTCTCCTAATGATGTGATCCCGTTATCAGTGACATCCAATGTCCATGGTCAGGAAACCGTAACCATCTATTGATCAACGAGCTAGTCAACTAGAGGCTTACTAGGGACATGGTGTTGTCTATGTATCCACACATGTATCTGAGTTTCCTATCAATACAATTATAGCATGGATAATAAACGATTATCATGAACAAGGAAATATAATAATAACTAATTTATTATTGCCTCTAGGGCATATTTCCAACAGTGGCACCAACCGGGACCAAAGCCCTCTGCTTCCCGCCCTTTGGGCTGTTGAAAAGCGGCCTTTCGTCCCGGTTGGTGCTACCAACCGGGACTACAGGGTGCATTTGTCCCGGTTGGAGCCACGAACCGGGACCAAAGACTTTGCTATATAAGGAAAATTTCAGAACCGCATCCCCACTTCGATCTCTCCTCCTCCTCGATCTCTCGATGCCGCGCGCCGTCGCCTGCCGCCCCACCTCGACGCCGTCGCCGC
>NC_057795.1:11352459-11404914 GCF_018294505.1 Triticum aestivum | reverse complement strand
GGTGTAATTAATTTGTTCATATTGTGTTAGATTTTTTTCTGTTAATAGATTTTTTTTCTATTAATTTGTTCATAGTATGTTTGGTGATATTATTGTTAATAGATTTTTTTGGTGATATTAAGATTGTGTTAGTAAGTACTATAAATGAACTAGCTAGTTAGAAAAATATAATTACTATTTTATTTAGATTTTTTTGGTAATATAATTAGTTAGAAAAATATGAGTTAGTTAGAAAAATACTACTTACTATATATAGAATTAGTTTGTAGTAAGTGCTACTTTATTTATTCATAGTAAGTGCTACTTTATTTATTTATAGTAAGTACTACTTTATTTATTTATAGTAAGTGCTTAGTAGTTGAACTAGATAGTTGATTTAATTAATAAAACTACTTTATTTAACTATATATAGAAGTAGTTCCCGCATCGACGTCGGTGATGCCTATCCCGCATCCTCGTTGTCGTCGACTCGGTGGTGGAGGCCTGCTTGATCAGGGCCATGTTCGGGACTGGGCTCCGCCGGGCTGGTATTGGGAGGTGCTATCTTCCGGGGGACGTAGGTTGGTGAGGAGGCAGCCTGTTGTTGACCCGATCCTTGTTTGGTGGCGGTCGCGTGGGCCAGTGACGGTGCTGAGGCTTCCGGACACCGCGGAGGTGGTACGTCACCGTGTCAGCAAGGAGGACGAGCACGTCAGTCGCTACATGGTTGCATTGGAGGGCAGGTTCGACAATACCTGGCAGGTTCTTCAGGGATCTCACTGGAGCTATGATCCTATGATGGTTCCTTATCTTTGGGTGTCCACCACACGCGTCGATACCCGTCGGGCGCTACGGTTCTAGTTGTATTAGTGATAATATTCGACGAAGTACGGACACCAAGAGATGATGTACTTTTGCTTATAATTATTGAATGCATGCTAATTTGAATACTACTTTATATTATGATTTGGTTTTGCTTATTTTATGATTTGGTTTTGCTTATTTTATGATTTGGTTTTGCTTATTGAATGCTCATATTGGATAAGTTCTCCTTCATGCCCGTGTGCTAAACAATTTGGTATAATAATGCACTCGGGAATGAAAGGAGGAGCTACGTACATCGATCACCGATAGTCAACCCGTGATTAATAATAATGATCTAGTTAAATATTTGAATTACGAACATAGGCCGGAAATGTCATACTCATCGGACGACGAAAACCGCCCGGGGGAGTGCGACTGGTGCCATGACGACCAAGGTATCTGCGACAGGTTCATTGAGCTGGACGAAGATCGGCGCTTCAACATTAAGCTTGAGGAGATCTGCGATGTTCGTACGGTACGCAACAATGACAATAGTTTTTTTCATAATTAAGCACGACTTCAACTATTTTAATGTGTATTTTTCATATTTTCCAATTCAACTAGCTTATCCCATGCTTTGCAAGACGCTATGTCTTGGAGAGGATGGGTTTTGGAGACCATGAAAGTTTCGAAACCAAAAAAATTATCCTAAGTATCCATCATGGTGTGGATTTTCAAGTAAAGTTGTACAATGCTCAGAGTGTAACCCATTTTGGTTGCAAAAATTGGGAAGCACTTTGCAAGATGTATGGTGTTGATGAGGGTATGCTTGTCACCATGGATCTTAGTGATCCTACAATCGAGCAAAAGAGACCTTCAATTTGGGTCCTTGTGGATACACCTCCAATTCTTCCCCCATGTGAGCTTAACATAGTTATTAAGTAATTTATATTGTTTATTTCAAAATAGTTGACAACTTATTTCCATTGACAGGTTATTTTCATTCTTCAAAGAATGTGCGGAAGATGGTAGACAGAACCTACTACACCGAAGGCTCCGAATTAACTTATCAGGAGAAAAATCATCTGGTCGCATTTTGTACTGATCTTGAGAATTACAATATCTACAATCAAACTCCTCAACATTATGGTCAATACGTGCCACTAGTGCACGTGTTGAACTACAGTAACTACCATGGAGATACCCTGGTAATACTTTTTACTATTACGACATCCGTGCATCTTTTTGCACACTTCTAAAACTAGTACATCATTGCTAACTATGAAGTTATTACTATGTTTTTCAACAGATAACACCGAATGATTGTGTGCCTCATCTGATGTATACGCACAATACCCTTCATGTTTTGAACATACAACCAGCTCTTCCTACGAATCTCAACTGTCCATACCGGTTTTCTAAAAGAAGTGGAGACATGACAATCAAAGAATGGAAAAAATGTATGGATAGTCGTAAGGAGCTTCTTGGAAGCAAAAAGCAGCGAAGGGCAAGAATTGGAGACAGGATGATCGCCATTCTTCATAATGGAGAGTCAGGGTCTATATTGTTTTATGCTATTTTACCTTAAGGGTGTTTAGGGGTCCTACCTGATACTGATGATCATGTGCTAAGAACAATTATGTAGGGTTGGGTTCGATGACTATGAGGATGATGATCGTATGACTTATTATTAATAACGAGTAGAAGTTGTATGATGATACATGATTAGTAGGACTTGCTATTATATATGATGATGTATGGTGCGAGCATGCATGAGTTATTATATCAGCGGGTAAACCAAGGACGAAGATATAAGAGAGGATACTTCTCTCTATTAGCTAGCTATAATAACAACCTAAAAATAACCCCCAAAACCCCTAAAGAAGCCATTTTTCAGGGGGCACACACTCTGGCTAGGAGGGTGGGGGCGTGCCCACCCCTACTAGGAGCGCTCCCTGTCTCCTGGGTCCCCTGGTGGCCCTCCGGTGTCCATCTTCTGCTATATGAAGGCTTTCACCCTGAAAAAAATCGAGCACAGGCTTACGGGACGAAACTCCGCCGCCACGAGGCGGAACCTTGGCGGAACCAATCTAGAGCTCCGGCAGAGCTGTTCTGCCGGAGACACATCCCTCTGGGAGGGGAAATCATCACCATCGTCATCACCATCGATCCTCCCATCGGGAGGGGGTCAATCTCCATCAACATCTTCACCAGCACCATCTCCTCTCAAAACCCTAGTTCATCTCTTGTATCCAATCTTGTATCCAAACCACAAATTGGTACCTGTGGGTTGCTAGTAGTGTTGATTACTCCTTGTAGTTGATGCTTATTGGTTTACTTGGTTGAAGATCATATGTTCAGATCCTTAGTGCATATTATTACTCCTATGATTATGAACATTAATATGCTTTGTGAGTAGTTACGTTTGTTCCTGAGGACATGGGTGAAGTCTTGCTATTAGTAGTAATGTGAATTTGGTATTCGTTCGATATTTTGATGAGATGTATGTTGTCTTTCCTCTAGTGGTGTTATGTGAACGTCGACTACATGACACTTCACCATTATTTTGGCCTGGAGGAAGGCACTGGGAAGTAATAAGTAGATGATGGGTTGCTAGACGGACAGAAGCTTAAACCCTAGTTTATGCATTGCTTCGTAAGGGGCTGATCTGGATCCATATGTTTAATGATGTGGTTAGGTTTGCCTTAATACTTCTTTTGTAGTTGAGGATTCTTGCAATAGGGGTTAATCATAAGTGGGATGCTTGTCCAAGTAAGGGCAGTACCCAAGCACCGGTCCACCGATATATCAAATTATCAAAGTACCGAATGTGAATCATATGAGCGTGATGAAAACTAGCTTGACGATAATTCCCATGTGTCCTCGGGAGCTCCTTCCTCATTATATGAAGTTGTCCAGGCTTGTCCTTTGCTACAAAAATGATTGGGCCACCTTGCTGCACTTTATTTACTTTCATTTCTAGTTACTCATTACAATTTATCTTATCACAAAACTATCTATTACCTACAATTTCAGAGCTTGCAGAGAAAACCTTACTGAAAACCGCTTATCATTTCCTTCTGCTCCTCGTTAGGTTCGACACTCTTACTTATCGAAAGGACTACTATAGATCCCCTACACTTGTGGGTCATCAAGACTCTTTCCTGGTGCCGTTTCCAGGGAGTGTAGCGCTTTTGGTAAGTGGAACTTGGTAAGGAAAATTTATATAGTGTGCTGAAATTTTCTATTACTTGTCACTATGGAAACTAATCCTTTGAGGGGCTTGTTTGAGTCATCTTCGCCCCGACCAGTAGTTCAAAGAGTTTGTCCTCAACCTACTGAACCTACTGAAAATGTTTACTTTGAGATTCCTTCGGGTATGATAGAGAAACTGCTAGCTAATCCATTTGCAGGAGATGGAACTTTGCATCCCGATTTACACCTTATCTTTGTGGATAAAGTTTGTGGCTTATTTAAGCTTGCAGGTATTCCCTATGATGTTGTCAAAAGGAAGGTCTTCCCTTTATCTTTGAAGGGAGATGCATTGACATGGTATAGGCTATGTGATGATACGGGATCTTGGAATTATAAACGATTGAAGTTGGAATTTCACCAAAAGTTCTATCCTATGCATCTTGTTCATCGTGATCATAATTACATATATAACTTCTGGCCTCGGTAACGAGAAAGCATCGCTCAAGCTTGGGGGAGGCTTAAGACAATGTGATATTCATGCCCCAATCATGAGCTCTCCAGAGAAATGATTATTCAAAATTTTTATGTCCGTCTTTCTCTTAATGATCGCAACATGCTCGATACTTCCTGTGCTGGTTCTTATATGTTGAACACTATTGAATTCAAATGGGACTTATTGGAAAGAATTAAACGCAACTCTGAAGATTGGGGTTCCAAAGATGGTAAGGAGTCAGGTATGACACCTAAGTTTGATTGTGTTAAAACTTTTATGGATATCGATGCTTTTCATGGATTTAGCACTAAATATGGACTTGACTCTGAGATAGTAGCTTCTTTCTGTGAATCTTTTGCTGCTCACATTGATCTCCCTAAGGAGAAGTGGTTTAAATATAATCCTCCCCTTGAAGTAAAAGTTGTTGCACCTATTACAGTTGAAGAAAAGACAATTCCTTATGATGATCCTATTGTTCCTAGTACTTATCTTGAGAAACCACCTTTTCCTGTTAGAATGAAGGAACATGCTAAAGCTTCAACTATTGTTCATAATAGTAATACTAGAACTTATACACCTCCTCAGCAAATTAAAGTTGAACCTAGTATTGTTATGGTTAAAGATATCTTGGATGATGATATAGATGGGCATGTTATTTATTTTTGTGATGAAGCTGCTAATATTGCTAGACTAGATGCTAAGATACATAGACCTGTTGTAGGCATGCCTATTATTTCTGTTAAAATAGGAGATCATTGTTATCATGGCTTATGTGATATGGGTGCTACTGCTAGTGCAATACCCTATGACTTATATAGAGAAGTTATGCATGATATTGCACCCACTGAAATAGAAGATATTGATGTTACTATTAAGCTTGCCAATACGGACACCATTAAGCCTGTTGGGATTGTTAGAGATGTTGAAGTCTTGTGTGGGAAGGTTAAATATCCTACTGATTTTCTTGTTCTTGGTTCCCCACAAGATGACTTTTGTCCCATTATTTTTGGTAGACCCTTCTTGAATACAGTTAATGCTAAGATTGATTGTGAAAAGGATACTGTTACAATTGGCTTAGAGGGTATGTCTCATGAGTTTAATTTTGCTAAGTTTCGTAGACAACCTCGTGATAGAGAATCATCTAGTAAGGATGAGATTATTGGTCTTGCTTCTATTGCCGTGCCTCCTACTGATCCCCTAGAACAATATTTGCTAGACCATGAAAATGATATGTTTATGAAAGAAAGAAGGGAAATAGATGAAGTGTTCCTTAAACAGGAACCTATTCTGAAACATAACCTTCCCGTTGAAATTCTAGGGGATCCTCCTCCACCCAAGGGTGATCCCGTGTTTGAGCTCAAACCATTACATGATAATCTTAAATATGCTTATCTTGATGAAAAGAAAATATATCCTATTATTAGTAGTGCTAACCTTTCAGAGCAGGAAGAGGAAAGAGTATTGAAAACTCTGAAGAAGCACCGTGCTGCTATTGGATATACTCTGGATGATCTTAAGGGCATTAGTCCCACGTTATGCCAACACAAAATTAATTTGGAGGAAGATGCCAAACCAGTTAGAGATCCTCAACGACGACTGGATCCCAAGATGAAAGAAGTGGTAAGAAAGGAGATACTAAAGCTCCTTGAGGCAGGTATAATTTATCCCGTTGCTGATAGTGATTGGGTAAGCCCTGTCCATTGTGTTGCTAAAAAAGGAGGTATTACTGTCGTTCCTAATGATAAAGATGAATTGATCTCACAAAGAATTATTACAGGTTATAGGATGTTAGTTGATTTCCGTAAATTAAATAAAGCTACTAAGAAAGATCATTACCCTTTACCTTTTATTGATCAAATGCTAGAAAGACTATCCAAACACACACATTTCTGCTTTCTAGATGGTTATTCTGGTTTCTCTCAAATACCTGTGTCAGCGAAGGATCAATCAAAAACTACTTTTACTTGCCCTTTCGATACTTTTGCTTATAGACGTATGCCTTTTGGTTTATGTAATGCAACTGCTACCTTTGAAAGATGTATGATGGCTATATTCTCTGACTTTTGTGAAAAGATTTGTGAGGTATTCATGGATGATTTCTCTGTTTATGGATCCTCTTTTGATGATTGCTTGAGCAACCTTGATCGAGCTTTGCAGAGATGCGAAGACACTAGTCTCATCTTGAATTGGGAAAAGTGCCACTTTATGGTTAATGAAGGCATTGTCTTGGGGCACAAAATCTCTGAGAGAGGTATTGAAGTTGATAAAGCTAAAGTTGATGCTATTCAAAAGATGTCATGCCCCAAGGACATAAAAGGTATAAGAAGTTTCCTTGGTCATGCCGGTTTTTATAGGAGGTTCATTAAGGACTTTTCCAAAATCTCTAGGCCTATGACTAATTTATTGCAAAAAGATATTCCTTTTGTCTTTGATGATGATTGTATAGAAGCATTTGAAATTGTTAAGAAAGCTTTGATCACTGCACCTATTGTTCAGCCACCTGATTGGAATTTACCTTTTGAAATTATGTGTGATGCTAGTGATTATGCTGTAGGTGCTGTTCTAGGGCAAAGAGTTGATAAGAAATTGAATGTTATCCAGTATGCTAGTAAGACTCTTGATACTGCCCAGAGAAATTATGCTACTACTGAAAAAAAATTCTTAGCAGTTGTGTTTGCATGTGATAAGTTTCGACCTTATATTGTTGATTCCAAAGTTACTATTCACACTGATCATGCTGCTATTAAATATCCTATGGAAAAGAAAGATGCTAAGCCTAGACTCATTAGATGGGTTCTCTTGCTCCAAGAATTTGATTTTGATATTGTTGATAGAAAGGGAGCTGAGAACTCTATTGAAGATAACTTGTCTAGGTTAGAGAATGTTCTTGATGACCCACTGCCTATTGATGATAGCTTTCCTGATGAACAATAAGCGGTCATTAATGCTTCTCGTACTGCTCCTTGGTATGTTGATTATGCTAATTACATTGTTGCTAAATTTATACCACCTAGTTTCATATACCAGCAAAAGAAAAAGTTCCTTTATGATTTAAGACATTACTTCTGGGATGACCCTCACCTTTATAAAGAAGGAGTAGATGGTGTTATTAGACATTATGTACCTGAGCATGAACAGGAACAGATCCTATGCAAGTGTCACTCCGAATCATATGGAGGACACCACGCTGGATACAGAACTTCAAATAAGGTATTGCAATCCAGTTTTTATTGGCCTACTCTCTTCAAAGAAGCTCGTAACTTTGTCTTGTCTTGTGGTGAATGTCAAAGAATTGGTAACATTATTAGACGTCAAGAAATTCCTATGAATTATTCTCTCGTTATTGAACCGTTTGATGTTGGGGGCTTTGATTATATGGGACCTTTTTCTGCGTCTAATGGTTACACACATATTCTAGTTACTGTTGATTATGTTACTAAGTGGGTAGAAGCTATTCCAACTAGTAGTGCTGATCATAACACTTCTATTAAAATGCTTAAAGAAGTTATTTTTCCGAGGTTTGGAGTCCCTAGATATCTTATGACTGATGGTGGTTCACATTTTATTCATGGTGCTTTAAGATGCCTGCTAAGTATGATGTTAATCATATAATCGCATCTCCTTATCATCCACAGTCTAGTGGTCAAGTAGAGTTGAGCAATAGGGAGCTCAAATTAATTTTGCAAAAGACTGTTAATAGATCTAGAAAGAATTGGTCCAAAAAACTTGATGATGCATTATGGGCTTACAGAACTGCATACAAAAATCTATGGGTATGTCTCCATATAAGATGGTTTATGGAAAAGCTTGTCATTTACCTCTAGAACTTGAACATAAAGCCTATTGGGCTATCAATGAGCTCAACTATGACTTCAAATTTGCCGGTGAGAAGAGGTTGTTTGATATTAGTTCACGTGATGAATGGAGAACCCAAGCCTATGAGAATGCCAAGCTATTCAAAGAAAAAGTCAAATGCTAGCATGACAAAAGGATACAAAAGCGTGAGTTTAACGTAGGTGATTATGTGTTATTATTCAACTCTCATTTAAGATTTTTTGCAGGAAAACTTCTCTCTAAATGGGAAGGTCCTTACGTTATCGAGGAGGTCTATCGTCCGGGTGCCATAAAAATCAACAACTTCGAAGGCACAAGTCCGAGGGTGGTGAATGGTCGGAGGATTAAACATTATATCTCAAGTAATCCTATCAATGTTGAAACTAATATTATTGAAACCGTAACCCCGGAGGAATACATAAGGGACACTTTCCAAAATGTTCTAGACTCCAAAAAGGAAAAGGTATGTAGTACGGTAAGTAAACCGACTCCAAAACAATTCTAATGGCAATTTTTATCAGTTTTGGAATATTTATGAATTTTAGGAAGATATAAGTAGTCCGGGAAGGACACGAGGCCTCCACGAGGGTGGAGGGCGCGCCGACCCTTACTGGGCACGCCCCCTGTCTTGTGGCCGCCTCGTGTGCCTCCCGGACTCCGTTTTCTTGCACGTTACGTATTTTGGTCAGTAAAAATTCATTATATAATCTCTCGAAAGTTTTGACCACCGTATCACGCAAAAATCTTCTATTTTCGTTTCGAGCTGTTTCTGCCACAGGTTTGAGCAACATGTCATCTCAGGATTCAGAGGAGAAAGCTATGTGGCTGATTACCTTGCAGACCCTAAAGTCTACGGGGACTTGGACCATTGTGGCTGGACCACTGAGGAAGAAAAATATTATGAGCCTAAGGGAAAGGAGGAGGCAAGCTCAAACGAAGACGAAGCTCCATTACCTCAACCGGGGGACATGCGCGTGGAGTTTAAGAAGTCAAGCCTTCCTGATAGAGCAAAGAAGCCCAAGATTGAGTTTATCCCTTTTCGTCTCTTGCCGGAAAACAAACAGGAATTATGCAAAATAATATTAAGCCTCGAGCGGGAGATCGATGATTTAAGGGAGCAAAATTCCATTCTCAAGCGTAAGCTGAGAAACAAGCCTACATCATCGACAACTCCTACTTCACCACCTCCGAGGACATACTTACATGGGTATGGGCACTCCCCTTGGAAACTTCCAAGCTTGGGGGAGGTGCCCCGGTATCGTATCACCATCACACTCTTATCTCTACCGTTTTATTTAGTTTGATCCTTTTAGTAGTATCCTGATCTAGTAGATTGAAGTTTCGATATCATGTAGTTTTGAGTTTTTATTTGTGATCTCTTTATGTAATCGAGTCCGTGAGCTATCTATAATAAAGATTAGTGTCGAGTCAAGGGCTTTGCTATCTTGCTATGATCTTGAGAAAGTAGAAAGAATAAAAGAGTTCATATTGATCTTATGGATAGTAATGACTTCACACATAGAAAGTATGAGGCATAAAAGTTGTTGAGAGTTGATAAACATAGTTTTGGTCATTTGTTGCAATTAATAGGAAGTAATAAGGAAAGAGAGGTTTCACATACAAATATACTATCTTGGACATCTTTTATGATTGTGAGCACTCATTAAAGTATGACATGCTAAAGAGTTGATGTTGGACAAGGAAGACAACGTAATGGTTTATGTTTTCTCACGTCTCAGTTAAAGTATATTGTCATTGACCTTCCAAACATGTTGAGCTTGCCTTTCCCCCTCATGCTAGACAAATTCCTAGCACCAAGTAGAGATACTACTTGTGCTTCCAAATATCCTTAGACCCAGTTTTGCCATGAGAGTCCACCATATCTACCTATGGATTGAGTAAGATCCTTCAAGTAAGTTTTCATTGGTGCGGGCAATAAAAATTTCTTTCTAAATATGCATGACTTATTAGTGCCGAGAAAATAAACTTTATATGATCTTGTTATGGAAGCAATAAAAGCGATGGACTGCATAATAAAGGTCCATATACAAGTGGCAATATAAAGTGACGTTCTTTCGTACTAAGATTTTGTGTATCCAACCCTAAAAGTGCATGACAACCTCTGCTTCCCTCTGCGAAGGGCCTATCTTTTACTTTATGTTTTTACTTTATGCTTGAGTCAAGGTGATCTTCACCTTTCCCTTTTTCATTTTATCCTTTGGCAAGCTCCACGTGTTTGAAAGATCATGATATATATATCCAATTGGGTGTAAGTTAGCATGGACTATTATTGTTGATATCACCTAAAGGTGAATACATTCGGAGGCAACACAATAAGTCCCTATCTTTCTCAGTGTCCGGCTGAATCTCCATAACCACAAGTATTGCATGAGTGTTAGCAATTGTAGAAGACTACATGATAGTTGAGTATGTGGACTTGCTGAAAAGCTCTATTCTTGACTCTTTCTGATGTTATGATAAATTGTAATTCCTTCAATGACTGAGATTATAGCTTGTTAGCTTCCAATGAAGTTTCTGAACCATACTTGACATTGTGAATTGATTGTTACTTGAGCATAAGAAGTCATATGACAAAATCTATTTATGTTACTGTTATAAGAATGATCATGATGCCCTGATGTCTGTATTTTATTTTTATCAACACCTTTATCTCTAAACATGTGGACATATTTTTCGATTTTGATTTCCGCTTGAGGAGAAGCGAGGTCTAAGCTTGGGGGAGTTGATACGTCCATTTTGCATCATGCTTTTATATCAATATTTATTGCATTATGGGCTGTTATTACACATTATATATCAATACTTATGGCTATTCTCTCTTATTTTATAAGGTTTACCATGAAGAGGGGGAATGCCGGCAGCTGGAATTCTGGCTTGAAAAGAAGCAAACATTGGAAACCTATTCTGCACTGCTCCAAAAGACCTAAAACTCCACGAAACTTATTTTTGGAACTAATAAGAATTATTGAGCGGAAGAAACACCTCAGGGGGGCCACACCCTCGCCAGGAGGGTGGGGGCGCGCCAACCTCTACTGGGCGCGCCCCCTGTCTCCTGGGCCCTCTGGTGGCCCTCCGGCGTCCATCTTCTGCTATATGAAGGCTTTTACCCTGGAAAAAATCAGGGGTAAGCTTACGGGACGAAACTCCGCCGCCAGGAGGCAGAACCTTGGCGGAACCAATCTAGAGCTCCGGCAAAGCTGTTCTACCAGGGACACTTCCGTCCGGGAGGGGGAAATCATCACCATCGTCATCACCAACGATCCTCTCATTGGGAGGGGGTCAATCTCCATCAACATATTCACTAGCACCATCTCCTCTCGAAACCCTAGTTCATCTCTTGTATCCAATCTTGTATCCACACCACAAATTGGTACTTGTGGGTTGCTAGTAGTGTTGATTACTCCTTGTAGTTGATGCTTATTGATTTACTTGGTGGAAGATCATATGTTCAGATCCTTAATGCATATTATCACTCCTGTGATTATGAACATGAATATTCTTTGTGAATAGTTACATTTGTTCCTGAGGACATGGGTGAAGTTTTGCTATTAGTAGTCATGTGAATTTGGTATTCGTTCGATATTTTGATGAGATGTATGTTGTCTTCCCTCTAGTGGTGTTATGTCAATGTCGACTACATGACACTTCACCATTATTTGGGCCTAGAGGAAGGCATTGGGAAGTAATAAGTAGACGATGGGTTGCTAGAGTGATAGAAGCTTAAACCTAGTTTATGCATTGCTTTGTAAGGGGCTGATCTGGATCCATATGTTTAATGTTGTGGTTAGGTTTACCTTAATACTTCTTTTGTAGTTGCGGATGCTTGCAATAGGGGTTAATCATAAGTGGGATGCTTGTCCAAGTAAGGGCAGTACCCAAGAACCGGTCCACCCACATATCAATTTATCAAAGTACCGAACGCGAATCATATGAGCGTGATGAAAACTAGCTTAACGATAATTCCCATGTGTCCTCGGGAGCTCCTTTCTCATTATAAGAAATTGTCCAGGTTTGTCCTTTGCTACAAAAAGGATTGGGCCACCTTGCAGCACTTTATTTACTTTCATTGCTAGTTACCAGTTACAATTTATCTTATCACAAAACTATCTATTACCTACAATTTCAGTGCTTGCAGAGAAAACCATACTGAAAACGGCTTATCATCTCCTTCTGCTCCTTGTTGGGTTCGACACTCTTACTTATCGAAAGGACTACGATAGATCCCCTACACTTGTGGGTCATCAGCCCTCGCGTTGGACGTGCAGCAGTTCAATCGGTGTCATCATTGTTGGACCTTCCGAAGAGGTGAAGAGTCACCCGAGTACGAACTGTTGAACCTCCCGAAGAGGTAAAGAGCCAAGCGCAAGGTTTTCTAGGAGTTGTCATCCTAGTAGGAGTGTACTACAACTATAGCAAACGATGCTACTGTATGATGCCGCCATGTCATGTATATCCAAAGCTGTGGCACCTTTTTTTCTCAAATAGCATGTTGGAGCCCGTGCAACAACCATACAAGTTGCACGTACACATAACACATTTACTAGTAATAAATTCTAAAGGAAAAATGTCAGTATGCCACACAAGTTCATCTCCAATTCATGTGATAAATTTGTGCACGACTAGTCTACATATATTCACAGCGCTACCATTCACAATTACCGTACTCCACTTACACGTTATAGATGGGCTACATGTCCTCCTCCAGGTTCCAGTCCCAGGTGTTCTTCATGGATGGCACGATCCATAGCGGTGGGCAACGGGAATCATTGTCGCAGCTTTCTAGTCCGGTTCCACACAATGGAGACTCATCCAAGCTGAAGCGGCATAAATCAGGGATAGCGTGTCCCAGCATGTCGTTCATCCGGCGGTGCGCACTAAAGACACAACCATGCTTCATGAACGGCAGGCCTTCCGTGTCGTGCACGTAAGGTGGCATCCGCTTCACAATGGGGTAGCTGTCCCCGATGAAAAGCGAGTACTCTCCAAGAGTGTTCCTCGGCACCCACGTAACATCACGGGGGTCGAACTTGGCACCGTTCATCTGGTACACGCGGCATCTTAGATCTAGACACATGGTGACGTACATAGTCAAGGTCCATGCATAATTATGTTGTGCTCAAATATGGCAGTCAGTAATACTGTGTAGCAAATAGTACTACTCCGGTATAGAGGAAGTAAAATAACTGGCTTATTATATATAGCCACACTTGGCTACATGGATGAGATAGTAAGACATGGAAAAACAAAAATGGTGGCAGCTAATGGGTTCAAGTCTTCAAGGGCCTAGCTAGCTATATGCGTCCTCCAAGGTAAAAAGTACTCCTACTAGTACTACTAAGTATACTACTAGTACAACAATGAAAGAGAAGGCGAGAGGGTTAAAAAATGGAATACCTGGGTAGATGGTGACGGTCCGATCGTGGTATATTGTGTGACCATGTTGCACATCAGTGGTACCATGGGTAATGACTGCTAAGATACTTGATCCCAATATGCCAAAGTCAGCTACAAGGTTCCAGGTTAGATCGATCTTATTTTGATCGGGGGATGACTGATCCCTGCAAAATAATGGAGTACCATTAGGCATGCAAATGATGGTTTGTGCATTCCGTTTGTAATATCCCGTACCATAGGGCAACAAGATGAAACAAGTCCCCTGGCTTGTCACCGCGAAGATGCGGCCTAGATGGCCCATGGCGTCTTTGAATGTGTAGGGGTACAAATCTGCCGCCGCCAACATGCACCAGCCTCTGTCGTTACTGCCTCTTGCATTGATGGCAATCCTTATGTCAAACACCGCGATGAGATAGTAATCGTCGTATCCGCGTTGCTTTGTCGGCGGGTCCTCAATTGCTATCTTCTTCAATCTCATGTAGGCATCACCATACGTATTCAAGCCCAGCCAGTCCGGAAGGCCGATCCCAATGGTGGAGAAGGGGTCTACCGGAACGGCCGCACTGCTGTGGATGTTGTGCAAAATGATGGTGGTATCCGGCCGGAGGTATGCAAGACAATCTTCGTTGGCACCGACCCAGACCTATATATAAGACGGTGGGCAGCGGAGAAATTACAGAATGGAAATGGAATAACTAAGTACTACATGATCAAACTCCATTACTGACCTGCTCGTCGGACGAAATCCGACGACCTCTCAACGTCGGCAATTCTAGCGGAGTCAACGTGCAGCCATGGCCATGGAGCGGTGGACTATTCGAAGGATTGTCCCATAGAAGAACTTTCTCCTCGAGTATGCATGGAAGACCAACAAGCATGGCCTTTTCACAAGCATGTTTAAGCACCGTCTTGAAAGAGTTGGTGCTGGAAGCACCGAGTCTTGCGGCGGTGAGGACGTCGGAGCGTCGTGCGATTTCTACCAGAGGATCATCGTCCAAGGTCATCCAGCCCCGACGAGGAGGAGAAATGCCTGGCGAATCCATGGGAGCAGCGACGAACTACCTTCTCTTCGAGGGGAGGGGCACTAGCGAGGAGGAGATAAGAGCGTAGTAACCGCAGGGCCTCGTCCCTTCCAACTGTAGATCGTTCCGTAGCGAAGGGGTGAGGCTACTATTTACTACTAGTACTAGCATTATGGAACGTTATGGGATTGCATTATACTATAAATAATAGCACTAGTAAGAAATTTTTGGCACTAGGTAGTAGTTTTTGGCGTGGATTAAAAATTTTTGGGTATGTTTTTGCTATTTTTTGTACATGCCAACTAGTGTCAAAAAACGTCTTACATTATGTGACAGAGGAGTACGTACTAGTAATGTAGCAGTACTAGTACTACTTTTTCTCAACTAGTAGTGCGATGTACTGTACTTCTAGTCTAGTCTAGTATAGTGCACCAGTTTTGAACTCTTGAATCTCAGGGCCAAGGAGCTACAATTGGAAGTGGAGGGTACTACTGTTCTCTAGAACCATCGTTGTACTACCAATGCAGGGAAAGTACACCCGCGTAGTGGCCTAGTGGGTACTCTCGGTGCTCTATTCAGCCGCTCCTCTCATGTAGCTGGCCTACTCAGCCGCTCCTCTCACACACACACACTAGCAGCCTCTTTATCAGCGATGGTTACTGCGGGGGCAGAACATTTGAGTTATTTGATACAGCGAGACTAGGCTTTTCGCTTCCATTTGTGGACGTGTAATGGATCTCATCAAACTTTGTTAGTAGTTCCTTCTTTATGAATGAGATGAAGCAAAGCTTTTGCCTTCGTTTAAAAAAACACGTCAAGAGGAATTTCTTTTATAGTAGAGTAGATAATGGAGTGAAGTCCATGCATGCAACGCCACAAGCTATAGAGTAGTTGTAGAGCGCTTTATGTATTGCACAGTTCCCAATGCCCCACTAGTCTTTTCCGGCTCCTCGGGCTTAATTGGGAGGCGCTAGTTTAAATATGCTACTAGCTGATGAGGAAGCTGCAAGCGAGGTGTGGCTAGGGCCAGCACGTGAGCCACGGGATGCTGGGAAGGAAAACCCGTTCACGTGGCTAGGCTATCCAGTGCACCCAGATTATGGTGCCGCATGTCCGTTTGATTTCAAAACTCAAACTACCCGTGTAAAATATTGTCTCGCAGCAAAGTTACTATTTAAAAAAAAGGCCGCCGTGCGTTCGGCCGGGATCAAACCCACAAAATGAGGTATACACTCCCGCGACCACTAGTAGTACTCGTTGGAGTACAACGCAACCTAAAATCGCCTTTTGTCGCTAGTAGTACGTACATTGTTCCTTAAAAGAAACCCCTAATAATGCAAGAAACCACCAAGATGCCAAGAAACTACTACCAATTGCATATGTGGTAGACTTAAGATAAGACTACCTTATCAACCATTGTACATGCTCTTACCAACCAGCCCTACCAAGAAACGACTACTCTACAAAGTGTTGTTATAGGCACGTTTCAACCCGTGGCCCTGTTTGGATACATTTGTTGTCAATCTAACCTTGCCATCCAAACACCACTTTGGTTAGAGTTAGTTCAGGGTTAGAATCTAACTCTAACCTCTGATAGGGTCCATGTCACCCATTAAGTCAACGCCTTCTATTCGACCGGGCGTTATGACTTGTGGGACCTACATGTCAGTCTGCACAAAAATCCCCGAGCGACCTCCTACCTTCGGCCCATCCACCTAGTCATCCTCGGCCATGGGATGCATCTACCGTCACTAGCAGACGGCGAGGTCAAAACCGCTGGCGGTGCGGAGCCCATGTTGCGGCAGCTCGGATGCCAGCTCCGTCCGGCCCTCGCGGCTGCTAGCTAGCCAAGATAGCTCCGTCTAGCTGCTTGTCTGCAAGTTTTGCCAGCTAGATTGGCACGGCAGCGCGGCGGCTTGCTCGCGCGCGTCGTGCTAAGGCCAGCCATCTGGCTTGAGCTAAGGCCAGCGTGGCAGCTTGCTCACTCGTGAGTCACACTCGGGCCAGCCTGCCAACCCATGCGCAGGCCAGCGCGGCGTCCGGCCCGTCGGGCGGAGCGGCGGCCAACTCGCTCATCACCGGCACCACCGACGAACAGGCATCGGTATTGTTTGAAGTAATGTTCAGGAAAAACAATGATTTGAGGTGGAAAAACGGATAGAAGGTCATATGTGGGTCCCTCGTGTCAACGTTCAAACAAAATATGTTGGTTTAAGCTGCCTCGTCAGCATGGACGTGTGGGCCAACCCTGTCGTAAATGGGTTTAAACAAACCTAATCGGTAGGAGTACTAGGTAGTAGTTTTTGGCGTGGATTAAGAATTTTTGGGTATGTTTTTGCTATTTTTTGTACAATAGATTCTTCCTAGGGCTAGTTGAAAGTGGTAGTTTTTTGTTAAATACTCTACATATTGTAAGTAGGAGTGAAAGTTAAGCTTTGGAAGCCAATAAGAAAGGCTAGTTACATAGTGCATATGTGTACATGATTGAAAGTAAATATCAACCATGAGTGACTAATATCTTGATGGAAAACTCGAAACTATGGAATACTAGGAAAAAGATGCATGGTTGGAAATACTAGCAATGTTCATGTTCGTTGCAACGAATCATAATTAGAATAATACTTATTCACAAACTTGATACAAAACACTCTAATTTTGATATACAAATGTCACTAGAGATATATTATGTTTCAATTAGAATATAATCCTTGGGCTGCTTTGGTGAGGTCAGGGAGAGATGTGGTTGGTTTTAAGATACTAATTATGGGTTTTTCTGCAAATTGGTAGACAAGTGGGATGTTGGTGAGAAAAGGCAACAACTTACCTCAGAGTCGTTAGATGTAGATCTAATGGTCAGAAACGACGAATGGTAGGCACACCATCATCACCAACTTAGGGGCTGTTTGGTTCTAGGCCTAGCGTTGCCACACTTTGCCACACATTTTTGCCAAGCTTGCCTAAGGTTAGTTCAGCAAAATGAAAGCCACAAGTTGGCAAGCCTAAAGGAATCTTGCCACACTTTTTGTGTGTATGCCATGTGGGACCCAAGTATGGCTTGCCAAAGGTGTGGCTAGAACCAAACACTTGCCTAAGTTGGTCAAACTTGCCTAACCTTAGGTGTGGCAATCTTTGGCAAAGTTAGTCACTAACCAAACAACCCCTTAGTCTTTTGTCAGAGTACTAGCAAGATTCGTGCATTGCATGGAACATCAAGATGAATTTTTTTTATATAAAACTTGTTGTGATTGACCCTTGCGGGAGTAATCCCATGTGTAAAAACTAATGATATCTCGAGAAATATGAGATAAGGTGAAGAGGAGTGGGGTGTGGTGGTGATTGGTGGTCGGACTGAGCGAAGGCATGGGGATTGACGATGCCGGCAGCGGCCACCAGGCCAGTTTGTTCCAGAGGCTTCCTTTC
Organism: Triticum aestivum; assembly: GCF_018294505.1. Lineage (NCBI taxonomy): Eukaryota > Viridiplantae > Streptophyta > Magnoliopsida > Poales > Poaceae > Triticum > Triticum aestivum. The sequence goes on along the minus strand of NC_057795.1, from coordinate 11,386,752 downwards.
TTAATTGCTCAACAATGAGGTTTGTTGGAGATAAGGATGAACGAGGGAAGGCCTTGTCTGCAAATGTGGAGAGCGGTGCGGGTATCTTTTAGTTTAATTTCCATCAGTCAGATATAGATCGGATGGTCTATATAAAAAGATGGCACACGTACCATCATCACCAACTCGGTTTTTTATAAGATAAGAAATATAAGTATGGAGATACAAACGTATTACTGATACTTGCTTCTGTAAACTAGCATCTACATTCTAATCAACGCATCGGCATGTGGAGCCTTAGCACAATGACTTCTCGACTGTGTAAAACAAAGTTTTCCCGTCGCCGATAAGGAGGGGGTGACGGCGGCGTGCTTTTTTGCTTGCTCTAGTCCTAGAAGTCATACTAGTTGGTCTAAGCACGTGTAGATTTATTCTTTTTCACGTTTCGTGTTCGCCGTGCTGCCACAACTGTTAATGAATAGACAATAAGTTATTCACAGGGAAACCCTTGTTGGGTGTGTTTGCAAGAGAGAGAGAGAGACAATGTGCGTGTGTGATTTGTTAGAGACTGAGGCAATGATAACAGATTCTTTTTGTCTATGTGTGTGGAGGATAGAGAGAGACATGTACATGGGGCTTTGTGTTGTGTAACGTGGAGACACATATACATAATTAGAGAGTGAGTGTGTGAGATACACATGCGGACATGGGGAGAGATGAGGATCCAGATAAATGGGTGTTTGTGTGTGTGTGTGTGTGTTTGTGCACGCGTTTCTGTGTGAGAGGGAGTGTGTATGTGGAGTAGAGAGACCACTAATGATGTAAACCTAGTATAAGGGAAGGGGGAATGGTGTGACATGTGTAGTAGCGGGATAGCATGGGTGCGGGCAGGGGGAGCAGACTATTTGGAAGAGACATCGAGTGTGTGTGTGGGAGAGGGGTGTGAGAGCGAGCGATAGAGAGAGAGAGCTAGCGACGGAGAGAGAGATAGAGAGGGGGCGAGTGGGGTCGTTTGTGTCCCTAAATGGCGTATAGATAGGGAGACAATGTTGATGTTGTTCGAAATCGGCCTATGTACGGAGACGCAAGGGAAGCGAGTCATCGTGTGTGTGATAGGGACTCCATGAGAGATCTAGAATAGATGGTGTAGAGAACAATTTGCGAAATCGAGAACGATGATACATTAGGGAGCTATGGAAAGAGTCACGACATATATGTATACATGGAAGGATCTGGGGCGGGTCTGCATGTGGGAGAGTAAGAAAGAGGAGAGTGGTGCACAAGGAGACAAAAATTTTCTTGTTTGTAGTGGGGGTGGTGTGTGAGGTGAGTGCGCAAGAACCACATAACTAGGGAGATAGATGTATGGGGGCGAAGTTTTGTGTGTATGGGAAACATACACTCAACATACTGCGTGTGTTTGGGAAAGAGAGATAGCGTGAGACCTAGAGAGTGAGGGAAGAGATGTGTGCATGCCCGAGAGACAAAGTGATAGAGACCTATATTGGGGTCCGGACTTTAGCAGAGAGAGCGGTGTTAATGTGCTAGTGTGTTGGTGTTTGGGGGACAGAACAACTTCTCTATGTGTGTGTGGGGGGGGGGAGGGGGAGGTGGCTTCAGATAAAGAGTGAGGTGTCTATATTTGAGGGACTTTAGTGTAATTGAGATATTGCGCACTCATGGTTGATCAATTTGTTTCACAGTTTGGACTATGAGATAATGATACTTTTGAACATGCGTGATATACCTTGATGTACCAGAATTACAAACGTAAGATTGGAATTTTGGAATTCGACTCCATCATTAGCTTTTGTAATTCATTTAAACAGAGGTACATTTTTCAAGCCGGGATTTCGTGATTTCAAATTCATATATCAAACCTAGAGATATACACATACGGGCATGTTCAAACCTAGGATAAACACATTTCGAATTTCATTTGAATTGGACCGTATGATGGTATTTGCTTGTAGTAGCTCAATGATCCATATTTGAATTGAATGGACAATCTAAGTTTCGAGTTGGAGACATTGATTTTCAAAACTTGCACTTTTTTCGTGCAAAACAAATAAATTATCGGCCATGATATCATAGTCGGCCGTACAAGAGCAGAACACTTATAATTTTAGGCACAAAAAGCTTTCAAACTTCCCGCTCACATCAAAATATCATGCACCCGAAAGTTTAGCCCTGCGATATTCCTGTTTTACCCCTGCCACATGAACGGAAAAGGGCTGCTTTGCTAACTCCATTGTTTTCCCCTCTTTGCCCCCAACATTCTTCCCCAGAGCCCCTCCCCTTCCCCTCCCCGACCCCCCCAACCACGGCAAGCCGCCGAATCTAGTCCTTCGCCACAGCGGTGGAATTCACACCCCACCGGATCTACCTTCCGCACCTTGGAACCCTCAACTGCCAACTCACCACTTCACCGGAGCCGCTTCAGCGACTGGCTTGTCCACCGCTCCAGGTCTCCTTGACCTCCATCATGGTCCACCGCACCGGATCTGCTTAACCGGCGCCCTCGTCCACCACAGTGTAGGCCCTTCACTGACTCCCTTGTCCGCCCCTTCGCTGGCCCTTCATACAAGCCCTCATCCGCCGCAACAGATCCAACTCACCGAAAGCACTATACAACGCGCCCGCCAAAGCCTTCATCCACTACACCATACCCACTCCACGAACGCCATATTCAACTCCAGCGGCCCTGCTTTACCGACGCCGCAGCCTCATCAGGTTATTTCGATTTGTACTCCTTCAGTTTTTCTCTTTATTGTGTAACTGTTCACTTACCACAGATGAGCTTTCTTGTATGTCGACAGGTGCCGCAACCGTAGCACCGGAGCCACTTCAGCGACAACGACAGCCGGCCCGAACTCAACCGCAACACGAGCACCATCGACGATCCTTAGCTATCAAGTATGACAACGATACCCATATGCCGCCGAGAATCAGGTACTATCATCCAACGACCGGCGCCTACGTTCACTTTCCTAGCTATAAGCACCACACCTTTGAATTTCTTCAGGGCATAATTCAGTTTTTCATGAGACGCATTTTTCTCCTTGCACCTGTAGGGCCATACTTTCTGGCAGTGAACATGTTACTTGTGCTAAATTACATACCAGTGCACATATAGTTAATATGCTTTAGTTTTGTCCTAAGTACTCTATTATTGTTCTTCCTAGATATCATTGCCTACTATTTTACTTCCTGAATGCTATATTTATGATAATGGTGTTGTTCTAATGCCACCTGTTGGTTCCATCAGACTGCTTAATGTTCACTATGCTTAATTACACATCAGCAAACTAGCATGTGGTTCCGCTGCTTTTTGTTCGTTTTACCCTACATTTTCTGATGCTAGCTATTACATCACTGCTCTGAGCCTCTGTTCATTACTTGTTTGTGTGTTCTTGATCTTCCCAAGTTGCATGACTAATTTGATAGTTCTATTAATTATGGAGCTGCCAACCCCATCAAGCAAAATATTTGTTCTTTTGGGGCTGGCACCTCGAACAAGCATAAAAATAGAGGGAAGCAGATATATTGTCGTGTATGCACACACCCTTCTTTCATTAGTTTAGATGAACCATCGATGATCAATTCGGACCAGTGCATGCGATTAAAATTAATTTTACCTAAATAGAGGGTGTAGAATAAACTACAACAACTAGATTTGCAACCACGGGATGCTGATGATATCTTCAAAGAACATTGGAGCAGCAGCGAGGCTTCACAACAACATATGGTAAGCCAGTGTGTTTTAGTACATGTGAAATGTAATGCGAGTGGGCTTTTTTCTTGGCTTGTGCCCTCAACCTGTAATCCTACCGAATTACAAATAGTTCATTTGTCTGCTTTGTTGTATTGCTTGATTCGAATGCTTGTTTGTTGTTACACTATACCTGAGTTGGCCAATATGTCAGCAGTGCCTGCTGTACTATCGTAAAGAAATGCATGCCTATTTGAATTGAGTCCTTAACTTTTCCTCTCAACTTCATCACAAGACTGTTTTCGTAGATTATATGTGGCCACACTATTAAGTGCTTTCTCAGATTATTTCAACTGCTTAGATGCCTTGGCAATTTAAATATAGCGGTGGTACACTCCCTTTCAACTAGGGATGTCAACTGGGTCCGGTTTAATCCCGATTAAAGTCCCCTAGTGGTATGATAGTTCAAAGGAGTTTTTGTTTTTTGAGGAAAATGAACTAGGGAGCTAGCAAAAACTAACTAGATGTGACTGGCGCATGTCGTTTATTTTTCTCTTACATCCCTTTTTTCATCTTACCATTTTAATTTCTTTTCGGCTGATGCTGCTTTGAACCAATTAAATATAGCTTTCCATGCTCGGCAATAATCCGTCTGTCGTTTACCATGTAAGCTTACTGTCTGGATCATACGATAACTATCTCTTAGTTATGTCCAGTGGAAACCTTTCAGGATGCCGTTCACACTAGGACACAATGTACAACCCCAGAATCTATTTGTGGAAGCAGTGCGCCATCCATGTTACCAGATGGTAGCAGTTCAGAGGCAACACCACCGGAGAGCAGTCTGAGCACAGATATTATAGTGCTTTAGGCTCTACTCGAGGCAGAAAGAGATGGTGTGGCTGCCATGAATGAGGTAATCTTTATCTTGAGGCTAGGTATTACGGAATTAGCAGCAAGCATTATGCAAGCAACCCAAGAATTGGAGGAGGTAAGAATGTTGCATTTGAAGACGGAGGAGATCCTGCTGTTTCTGCTATCTGAAGCCCAGGGTAATCCCGGTTCTTCTTTAGATACCAGTTGAAATTGTCATTAGATTATTGTACTTGCATGTTGTGTCATGTCTCTGAGTGGATTATGTTGCAAGACCCCCTATGTTGTCCATGTGTTGTAATGATCCGAATTTTTTAGGTGAGGTAATCCTCAGTACTTGTATGGTTGACATACGGTGAACTATTTTTCGTCTGAGCATATTGTATTGGATGAAATAACTATTTGACTCAGAGTGTATCCAACCTATTGAATTCGAAGATCACTGCATTTCTAAATCTTAATCATATATAAAGGTGGAATAAATCTTTGTTGTGGTTTTCAAGAAATAAATAACAAAACATAGAATTATCTGTGGATATCCGTAATCGAATACAAATTGGATTTGAATTTAGTTTGCCAGGGCCCAGGGAAACATGAATGCTAATTCTCCCAAGTTTTGAACGAAGCGGCTAAACACCCACTATAATTTGTGGGCTTCCCGAAGCAAGTGTTTGCGAGATGGAAATTACTGTCTACCCCTGCCACTTGACATCCTTATCGACCGTATTTACACTGCTGTCGATAGGGGTAGACTAGTAACTTCAAACAAACATGACATGACGACCTCTGAGCCCATTCAGATACGGTGGGCACCAAACATGGGCAGCAAAACACATTTGATTCAAGCTCGTCCAAAAGACATGTGTCTCTTCCTGCATTTCCCCATTCATACACGGTGGGCGACAAAACAAACTCTCCTCATCCGAAATCGATGTAGGCTAATATTTTAAATAGGGGCAGATGTGTAACTTCCCTTAGACGTGACACAACCGCCCTACCTGTCAGCCCCATTCATAGACCGTGGGCGCCAACCATGGGCGCCAACCATGGGCGGCAAAACACCCTCTCCTCGCTCGAAATAGTTACCAACAAATATTTGGGAGATGCGAGATTACCGTCCTGTCCCCAACCGACGGGGTGTCCGAAATTTTAAACGAGGGATAAGTTCGTAATTTTCCCACATTTCAGAGAAGTGCGTCCCAAAGTTTGAGATCCCCCCTCCCCTCCATTTCCCCATTCATACACCGTCGGCGGCACGACAACCTCCACACTGTGGCCAGCCTCCTCCGTCCGCCACCCCATGATCCACCTTGCCGGAGCCGCTACCCCTACCCCGTCATCCACTTGAAGAGATGGACGTCTCTCATGCACGGCGCTGGACCAGGATCCTTTCATCGCCTCCTCTCGCTTCATCCGCGCCATAGTCCACCTTGCCGTTGCCGCTCCTATGAATGCCTCATCCACGACAACAGGATTTATCCCCCGACCCGGCCGTCTGCCGTCTAAAGTCTTATTCCCCGCCGCCGACAGCCATCGCACCCGCAACACCCTCAACATATCAGCATAGGCCTACACGGCGTCACAAGAGAGGTGATAATCTTCCATATGTGCTTAAGTTATTGATCTCACCCAGAAAATAGTTCATAATTTGTTTACTGTACTTTTTCTTGTCCGTACCAAATCGTAGTGGCTAGTTGAAAGCAAACATTGGTTGCGAAGTAGCTTTGTCCAGTTTGCATCTTCAGATCCGCCATGGCACGGGCACTATGCGCGTAAAGCTTATGGTTTCCACCCTTTATATTCATTACCATCATCGTAGGTGCTTCGTGTCGTGCTAGCACTGCTCCTCAAGACCTCAAACCCAAAGCTTACATGTTGAAATACGAATCTGATATGATGCTCATATCACTAAAACAGAGAAGGTTTAATTGGTCACCTAATGTTCCTATATTCGTTTCGAAAAGCATGTGCGCCACCCACTGGTCCAGCTAGATCCAATTTCCTGATTTTTCTCTTGATGCTTAGGGTTTCCCCTTTTATCTACTCTACTATGATCTGTGTAGGTGCTTTCTGTCATACTAGCATTACTCCACCCTTCAAGCTAAACAACATAACACTCAGAATTCGAAAGCTTAGTTGTTCAAATATGATTATGATATGATACTGATATTAGTTAACCAACACATTTAATTGGTTAGCTAAAGGTCCCACTTGAGTTTCCAAATGCATGTCGCGACATATAGAGAGATCGCATAATTGCATTTCTTTGTCACTTGTTGACCGTACTTTCTTGTCCATACCAAATCTTAGTTGTTATTTCAAAGAAAACATCGGTTGCTAACTACCCTTTGCGCGGTTTGCAGCTTCAGATCTGCCATCCCACTGCCATGGTCAACACTGTACTCATCATGCTTATGGTTTCCCCATTTTATGTTGACCACAATCAGCCTATGTGGTTCGTGTCGTAATAGCACTGCTCCACCCATCGAGCTAAACAAGCTTAGTTGTACAAATTCATATCTGATATTGTTGCTGATATTAGTAAAACTGAGAGATGTTTAATTGGTCAGCTAAATGTCTACTTTAGTTTCAAAATGCATGTGAGCCACATATGGAAAGACCGGAAAGAATAGTATTTCTCTGTGTAATATCTTCAATCTGCTTGCTCTTCTGCTCTTCTTTAAGATGATCCTCTTCTCTTGCGGTCGACTGGTCAGGTCGAGTTGTTCTCCCTTAGTATATTTTTAATCTGTTAGGTCAAGTCGACTTGTTTTTCTTTACTATATGTTGAAGCTGTCATCTGCGAAGTGTCATCACTTCTGGAGCTCTCATATTTTGAGTAGTAGGCCACATTATATTAATGCACACACCAAATTACAGCATGCATGGCATCTCTTAAAAGAATTGCAGAGATAGCACAAAGGGGTTTACAGGGAGGCAGTATTGGATTAGAATCACTTCTGCATTACAAAGAAAATCTCACTTGTTTTTATGTTTTCATGCATGTCAGATATTGAACATTATCAAAATGAATATGAGAATGGGCGCACGAGTGGAATATGGCGGAACAATCCACTGGCTAACAAACTTGGCATGGTGGAGGATGGCCTATCGTATTCACCCATCAAGGTGCTTGCTCTAACTTTGCAAAGTTGTATTGGTCGCACATATTTTGCATGTGATCTCTTGCATTTATTCTACTTTGTTACACCATCTGCTTAGTTTAAGCATCATATATGAGTATATGCCATACCTATCCATTTTCTGCACCTATTCCATGTGTCGTCACACTATGTTTTTCCATTCAAATGTTGTTCTTTCGTAATAGATGTCCAAAAGGAAGAGGGTGAGTGCAGATCCTCAAGGAGTACAAACTAGGTATTTGGAAAATGTAGTGATACCTGTTAAATCAGATAGATCAGCAGCCATAGAAAACACAGGCCCAACTGCACCACACTTTACCCCTACTCCAGTGGCCAAACCCCTATTAGAACTGCTGAGAGCCCACCGTCAGGTACTGTCTATGATATCAATTCAAAATTTGAACCCCTAAATTTCTGCATGTGCCTTACCTGCTCTCTTGTTTGAAAACTAATTTCAGATGAATGTCCTTGCTTAGAGGATCATACGATCTCACAACAATACTAGGCTCTGCATTGCTCTTGTCAGTACCTCTCTCCCTTTTGCCTTGTAACGCTGTACTTAATTAATTGCTATTTGATTATGTATCATCAGTCTGCACCTGAGCTTCATTATCCTCTATTTCTTCCAATATTATTTGATCTATATTTACTCAGTGCAAAATGTATAATAATGGCAATTCTTATAACGAATTTTCTTTGGGGAATTTATTGAATTATCCTTCCATCAACATGGAGAAGGGCTTTGTCCAGCCTGTGTTAACGTGTAATGTAAGTTCATCCTTCTCAAGCCTTCAAACTTTGTTCTAGTATAGCTTTGGATAGGCATCATTTCCTCCACTGCTATTTGCTTTGCGGTTTACATCTGATTGGATGTTTGCAACAACTACCAGTTTCAAATTGTAGTTGTTCATTATGTAGAACAGATCCATTTATTTGCTTATATAATTGTGAAACCTGTTACGTGTCTCCTTGTTTCTCTTTTAGAGTCGTATCTCTTACGCCAGGCAGAACTTTAGGGAAGATAGTGAGCCAAACCATCTTGAGGACAGCGAGATGACCCCAAGGTCCTGTCTTGATGAAGACAGTGAGTTGAAGCTACTCACCAGCTAGTGTGAGAAAACCACTATGCAGTCGCTGCCTCAATCAGTTCGACTTCTTCAGTCTCAATTTAAAGCGGAAAGGCTTGCTTCAGCTCACCTCTGACTTGAAGTCCAAGATGCAATGAAGATGTCAGAGGACTGCCGTGTGCACCATCATGCCTTACATCTACTATTGATGCATCTATCGTTGACACAACTGAGGTCTACTCAGCTTCTTCGGCTGTTTGGGGGGCCCGCCCTGGCCAGGCCTAGTGCCTTCTGAAGTGCTCTCAGTTTTGTATATTCTTTTGTCGGCGCGTTTATTAGCACTAGTGGCGAACTTTGATGCCTAGTGGATGTAATATGTGTGATAGCCATGATAGCATAGCGTAAGTTGATTGCTTATTTATTTCCTTGTTGTCTTGTTTATTTGTTTGCTTGTAGTCATTGCAGTTCTTTTTCCGCGGTTTACTAGTGGCTGCAATAACCTATTTTTTAAAACTAGGCCACAATAACCATGGGGTAATATTTACTGTAGTGACACTGGGCATCCTACGGGTCGTAGAAATAGTGGGCCTTCTACGGGCCGTAGAAACAATGGGCCTTCTACGAACCGTAGAAACAATGGGCCTTCTACGGGTCGTATCATCAATGGGCCTTATACGGGTCGTATGATCGATTGGCCAAACATGGGCCAATAATAGACCGCATTATGGCCGTAAACAAGCTACAGTTGGAATCGTCCGTTCATGGGCCAACTATAACGGGTGATTGTTAATAGGCCGTATTTGATGACGCTATGGAAACGGCCCAACGTATTAACGGACCACAAACGGGCCAACTGTAACCACAGGCTGAATTTGGCCCATAGGCAGAAAATGACAGTAACAGGCCGTAAGTAAACGAATGCTGGAAATGAGCCCAAGAATAAATGGGCTCTGAGAAGGACGAAAGATAATATGGGCTGGAAACGGCCCAACGGAATAACGGGCCGTTAATGGGTATAAAGTGATACACTGTTCATTACAGGCCAGTTTCACCACGGGACGTTAATGGGTGTAAAGTGGTACACTATTCATTACGAGCCAGTTTCACCACGGGTCGTTAATGGGTGTAAAGTGATACACTGTTCATTACGGGCCAGTTTCACCACGGGCCGTTAATGGGCCAAGAGTTACAAAGGGCATCATATGGGCCGAAAGACGCCATGGGCCATACATGGGCCAGAAGTGAAAATGGGCTGGAATCATATTGGATGGCCCAGATGACGCTACTGGGCCTAATTCGGATAGGGCGTAACGGGCCTTTGCTTAGAGGGCTGTAAATGGGCTATATGCGAACATGCCCTTATCAGGCTTTCCATGGGCCGGCCCGCAACCTTTTGACCAAGTCAAACGGCCCGGCCTTTTCACTGGAATGGGCCTCTGTTGGGCTGTGCCATGTGTCGACATATCATAGGCGCCTTCTGTCCAATGAGTGGCTCACATCTGTCCCAACGATGAGCCGACATGTGTTTCCTCCAGCCAAAGATGATTCTACACGTGGAAAATCCCCATTGGTCAGGGCTGTTAACGGGTTATCGGATCCAAAACCTTCCCGATAGCTTAACGACGTTCCATTACGGTGGATGCCACGTGTCGGTCACCCTTGACAAAAGCACTTCTGTGACGCATGATTTATCGTCATGGAAGTGGACACTTCCGTGATGATAATTTTGGTAATGTCATGGAACACTTCTACGACAGCATAGGTATGACTATCTTGATTCTGTCATAAAATCGTCATGGATGTACATGCATGACAAAGAATGCGACCTACTGTGACAAACACGTATCATCACGGAAGTGTATTTTTGTAGTGTATGTTGCACATGCTATGTGTGTGAAATCCCTTTCTAACAGACGAGTTTCCGTATGAAACCCTAATACTTCGAAAGAGATTGTCCGGGGTGTACACGAAGTGCATCCAGTTTTTGCCGTAACCCTCTGTACTTTCTTGCACATGCTATGTGAGTGAAATGATGATACCATGCCAACTTTCAACCTTTTCAGTGTTCATTTCAAATGTTTTTCAATGTCATGGTCTTATAGCACAAAATAATCAGTAAATGCATGAAAAATAACAAATGAAGTCAGAAAGGGTTGTAAATTGATGATGTGGCTTTGAATGGTGCATTTTGAACACAGAAAAGCTATGGAGTTCAAAAAAGTTCAAAAAAATGAAATCCCTTTGTAACAGATGAGTTTCCGTATGAAACCGTGATACTTCGAAAGAGATTGTCTGTTTTGTACACAAAGTGCATCTAGTTTTTGCCGTAACCCTCTCTACTTTCTTGCACATGCTATGTGGGTGAAATGATGATACCATGCCAACTTTCAACCTTTTCAGAGTTCATTTCAAATGCTTTTCAATTTCATGGTCTTATAGCTCAAAATAATCAGTAAATGCATGAAAAATAACAAATGAAGTCAGAAAGGGTTGTAAATTGATGATGTGGCTTTGAATAGTGCATTTTGAACACAGAAAAACTATGGAGTTCAAATAAGTTCAAAAAAATTAAATCCCTTTGTAACAGACGAAAGAGATTGTATGTTTTGTACACGAAGTGCATGCTGTTTTTGCCGTAACCCTCTGTACTTTGGGGAACATGCTATATGGGTGAAATGATGATACCATGCCAACTTTCAACCTTTTCATAGTTCATTTCAAGTGCTTTTCAATTATGATGGCTCCGGTGACCCAATTGCGGTACAAGAAGGAGACCGTGATAACGGCTCTAGTGACCGAACTGAGTCCGGCCAGGTATATATATTAGTTAAACCTGTGCTGCCTAGCTAATTTATGCATTCATTGTTTTTGTATGTACACATATTAATTAACTCTTGTCTTACTTCTTTTTTCTAGCCCTCTGGGTCGAGCACAACTTCGGTAAAGAGACGAGGCCCGAAGAAAAAGTTGCACTCGGATGAAAGGTTTGAGATCACAGCAATCACGCGCGATGGCAAGCCGATTGACTCGTACTGGACAAAGGAAGCATTTGCTAATCAGTGCGGGGTTCTTGTTAGGGACAAGATCCCTATTAGTATCTAGCACTGGTTAAAGCCTAAGAATGAAGACCCTGAGGTGTCTTATGTCTCCAATATGCAGAAAGAAGATCTTTGGAAAATGCTGAAGGCAAATTTCACCCTATCGCCAAAGGGGGATCCGGAGAAGCCAGTTATAGAGCAATTAATCAAGTCTCATGCTCTTAAGAAGATGGCAGAACTATTCAGGAGGTGGAAGAATGAGCTGAAAACGTTTGTCGACAAAGAAATTACACCAGAATTCACCGGCCGGTTTGAGAAGATTAGAGATCACTGGCCCGCATTTGTGGCCCACAAGACATCAGAAAAGAGTAAGAAGATGTCAACGACAAACAAGAAAAATGCTGCGAAGAAGAAGCATCACCATCGCACGGGGTCAGATGGCTACGTCAAAGCCCGACCTTTGTGGGACAAGGCTGAGAATGACCTAATTGCTAAAGGCGTCGAACCAGAGACATTGACCTGGCCAGATCGTTGCTGGGCTTTGTTCTTCGGGGTTGGCGAAACCTTGGACCCTATATCAGGTATGTGCGTTTGGACGGAAGAGCAATTACGAATACCCGTCAGGAGGCTTTAGGAGTATATCAAGAAAGTGCAGCAAGGGACGTTCATTCCAGACAGAGAGAAGGACAAGCTCACAATGGCCCTCGGGAATCCTGAGCACCCTGGACGGACACGAGGCACGCCAGGCTCCGTTCCGTGGAAGGTTGGGTTTCCGGACGTAGGGGGTTACAAATGCCAGGAGAGGAGGAAGAAAGTGGAGCATAGCCAACTGCATGCGCTCCACGAAAGGGTACAAGGGCTAGAGGAATGAGAAGAAGATCATAGCAAACGACCTGCTGAAGCTTCCCTTGAAGCTACCCCGTCATCTTAGCGGAGAAGTAGTGTGTCTTCCATCGAGCAGAATCAACAGCTGGATCCTGTCTTCATGGCTCCTGCTAGCTACCCCGTGGATGCTATCATGGAGTCTCAACATTGCCACCTTATGGCGCGATGGATGACATTGAAAGTCAAGGCAGTTGTTGGCTCTGTTTTACCTACCTAACCTGGCACAACCTCACACGGCCGGTCGATTCCTGAAGGATATGCTAGGGTGATGGTGGATCAAATAACGGACGGATTTGAGGACCTTGAGCTTGACCACCCTATGGGTGAATGGGAGATTTGGCTGGGTTCTTCTGTGAAGACTCCATGCCAATGGCGGAAGGATCTCATCAACCTTCCGAACTGGACGCCTCCGCCACCTGCTACTCCTCCAGCGAGTCAGGGCACTCCGCCTCCTCCTCCGGCGAGTGATCAGGGCACTCTGCCTCCTTCTCTGGCGCGTGGCGGCACTCCGCCTCCTTCTCCGCCTGCGCCGGCGAGCTCGAGCAGCCAGCCTCCTCCTTCTCTGCCTAGTCAACAAGGGCGGAAGAGACCCGCCGCCGCTCTGGCTGCTCCGGCACGTCATCCTTCTCCTCCGCCTCGTAAGAAAGCAAAGACATCCGCAACTGCTCCGTCTGCTCTGGCGTCTAGCAGTACAGCCAGAGGCAGGCAATACAGATATGGTCCTTCTCTGAAGACTCTAGAGAAGTTACCATACGAGAGGAGCCAGGAGGAAAACACGAAGATCGTGCAAGCCGAAGTGAACAACTTCTTTGAAGGGGTGAAAGCAAAGAAACATCCACCTCCAGAGGAGAAGATAGATCCGGTAAAAGCGAAACGTACTCTGGCTGCCCTGAAGAAACCACCAAAGTCTCCGGCAAAAGGCAACTATGAGCGCATTCTGAAAAAGTCATTTATCGAAGCGGAGCGGTCGGGAAGTACTATTAGTGGTCAAAGGTTAGCAGAACGATGAGCTGGGAAAAAAGTTACCCAGCTCAGCGAACAAGCGAACCAATCGTTCCCCCCGCTCCAGGTGTCTAGCGATATCGTCGCTAATCATCTGGGCGGGATGGTGCCCAGTTATAACAATCTTGAAGATTACCTGCCCGACGATGTACATTATGATTTCTTGGAGGTGGACGGACACAAACACATGTACGAGAAGCCTCTCATCAAAGATGAAAGATCTCTAACAACGATGATGCGAAGATTCCATGATTGGTACATGAAAACCTGCAGAGAGTCTGATGGGAGGAATATTTTAACGCTGAGAGCTAGAGAGGAGCATGATCTCGTTGGAATTGAACTGTTGAATGTTCCATTTGAGGAGTTCTTCGAGTTTTTCAATCTAAAGGCCCTTGATAAATTAATGATCACTTGCTACTACATGTAAGTAGTACTACTTCTGTCATTAAGTCACTCTATATAGGTCAGCTCTTTCATTGCATGTATTTTTAAGTATCCTCACTATATTATGCAGATTGAAGATCGCCGAATTGAAGAAAAGGCAAATCGGTGATATTGGGTTCATTAACACAAATCTCATAGATGCATATATGGTTAAATTTCAGGCCAAAGATACAGAGGCCAAGCTGCTACAATCGTTTGTATTAACTCAAAACAAAGCTATAATACTCTTCCCTTACAAATTCCAGTGAGTGTTACTGTCTTGTTCATACTCGGTTTCCCTTATTAGTCGAGGTTATAGTAATGTAATTGATGAGTTATGCATGCGTGCACAGGTTCCACTATATTCTCCTAGAGATTAAGCTTGAGCAAGGACTAGTAACCGTCTTAGACGCGAGACAAAAAGATCCCAAGGAGTATGCGGACATGACTGATATTCTAGAGAATTAAGTTAAATCGATCATTATCGCACCATATCGGCAACTTCAATTTGTTCATTTCCTGATATGAAGTAATTGTTTTCTTTGTCTGCCAGGGTTTGGAAAAAATTCACCTCAAAAACTCCGTGACTGCCGAAGAAGATGCAATTTAGACACCCTAAAGTAAGTACTATAGTAGCATGTTCCACGCATCTCCTAGTGATTCAAGCACTAGTTTCATCAATACCATTTAGCATGCTTGCTAATTATCAGTTTGATTGAACTCTATTTCTTGTAAAGTGGTTGTGGCAGGAACAAAGGAATAATTATTGTGGATACTACATTTGCGAGTCCATCCGCCACACGACCTGTGAGCGGGGCTACTATGACAAACAATACGAATTGCGTAAATAATAATATTCACAATTTTATTTTATTACCATCATTTGTGTTATGTTTCATTTATTCATATATATGTATTAACCCCCTTCCTGAAATTAGATATTTCGGATTCGGGATGAACTCCTACCACCAGATCGTATGCGAGGAATTCAAGAGGAATTGGCGGCATTCTTTCTTGACCACGTGATCGCTAAAGACGGAGAATACCATGTGGACCCTAATCAGTTGGTTTTTAATTAGGATATTATATTGTATATATGTAGCCAGTAGCGTCGGATAGATATACGAGAACTTGTTGTTCGGCCAATCTCTCAGAGAAGGAGAGGTGGTCGATATCACTTCTCTCTGTATGCATATGTTCATGACGATCTTCTGTTTCCTTCATTTGCTTACTAGCTAGTGTGTCTAGTCCTCTCTATACGTATAGTACGTAGCGTGGACCAAGCACGAAGATAAGAGAGGACACTTCTCTCGATTAATTAGCTAGCTAATACAATATTGGTCCCCTAAATTAACCCCGCAAATCCCCCTAACCCACCCCCCCTTTAAGAAAAACCAAACCCCGGCACCTAAAATGCTGATGTGTGGATGCCTATTGGTCCCGGTTGGTGCCACCAACCGGGACCAAAGGGCCTCCTGCCTGGGCTCGCCGCACCTGCCACGTGGAGGCCCATCTGTCCGGTTTGTGTAAGAACCGGGACTAAAGGTCAAGGGCATTAGTAACGACCTTTTAGTCCCGGTTCCAAAACCAGGACAGAAGGCCCTTACAAACCGGGACAAAAGGCCCTTTTTCTACTAGTGACAACATCAAAACCAATAATTGCTACATAATATTAATATGACAAGCTGCACATATTTTGGCCTTTCTTCTCACTGGCTCGTCGGCGCGGATCCCCGGCAGCATGATGGTTCGCCGGCGCAGATCCCCTCCTCCGCCTCTTCGGCTGCCTAGTTGCAGCGGTGAACTCCCCCTTTCCCCGACTCCTCTCCTCTCTCACATCACATAAGGTCGGATCGGACCCCTGATTTATTTTTCTGTTCGATTCGCTTTGATGCAGCTGCGGTAGCAGTGGCAGGCGACGTACAACAGCTCCTTCCTTGCATGCATGGACGAGCTCGATGGAGATGCCGTCCAGCCCGACCACGACTGCTACCACCCCACGCACAAGGTCCCTTCCTTCTCCCCCACCTTCTTCGATGGATCAAGATGCTACACACACTTTTGTTGTTGTTGTTATTGTTGTTGTTGTTTGTCAATTGAACGAACGAACCTTCCTTACTTACTGAATGTGACAAATGAATCAACCTTCCTCTAGATCAAGCAGAGAATGAATCAATGAATGAATTTAAAATTTCTCTGCTAACTTCTCTGTGAATCAGACTGTCATTTGGTTTCTTGCTACTCATGCATGTCGGAGTGACTGTTGCTTTGCCACAGTAGTTTGCAATGGAAACATGTGAAATTGTTGGATATTCACATTTTTTTAGTTGCATCGATGGGATTTCAATTCTTTAATGTCCATGCTATATCACATATTTTAGAATATGCCTTTCCATGTCTCCTTATGCTAATTGGGAGTCCAATAGATATATTATACATTTATACTGCACTCTTTCTTTTGTTGTAAATAATTATCGGCCCCTTTCTGTTGAGCAGATGCAGATCATATCTAGGGAGATTAAGATGCTCAAGACTAAGGTTCACAAATGAGATTTCTTGAACTTGTGGAAAGATGAGCAAACCAATTCCCTTCTACAATGTCTTTTTGTGGCACTGTTTTGTAGGAAGGCATACTGAAGGATGCCAATGATATACTTCAAGAAAGGGTACTATACTCTAACCCATATCCATTTTAAAGAAACTGCACTATTTGAGATGTTACCTCTTGATTTTAGGATAGCGTTCAGATTGGTTTTAGCATTTAGACTTGACCAAAGCATGACAAAAAAGGAATAGTCCATAGGAGTGGTAAACAATCTTATTGCCGGTGTGTTATATTTTATAACCATGAACGTACATATTTGCTGATAAAAGGTAGTTTTGAATATGATTCAGGGATGCAAGTGGGCCAGGTCATCTGCTATTCTTAACGTTTTCAAATGTTTATCAACATTATATATTATTTGAAGGTATGCCCATGATGAGGTTTTTCCATTATATCTCCTATTGCAATAGTTTCCCTTTTTTATTCTTCCACTAACAAGCAACGGTGTTTGGCCATAATCTCTATACAGTCAAATCACAACTCAATTTTGCATGTCTCAGATTTGAGTCTATCCTGCAACATATGAAGTGAGTCTAACTGTATTTCTTTTCTTATTTCATCAATTGAGCACTTTGATGTTTCAGAGTTTATACCATGAGTGCATCTGCAACAATTTGGTATCTGGTTTTTATTTCATTTCCTTACAATTCACAGTAAGCCTTCTCAAATAAATCACAGTGTGACCTAATCTTACATGATTGGATGTCGCCTAAGTATGCTTCCTGCTATTTTTTTACACTATTGTTAATGCCAAACTATTGCCATGACTTACTGGTGAAATTTAGAAGTGATATATTTGCACATATATACGGGTATTTAACTTAACATGATCTGCATGTTCTGAATCTGCAGTTCTGCACTATGTTTTGCTGGATGTCGCCTAAGCAGAGGATGCAGCAGTCTTGGCCACATTTGGTTTTCATAAGCTAATATGGGGTTTCTTTCCCTTATATTGTTGCAAGATGTGGTAAGATCTTTCCTGTCGTCTCCTGTTCGATGAAATGCCCGTGAGCTGAAACATTTTGTGTTGCATGTTTCTCTGCCTGTGCAGGTTCTTTGTTGGTTCATTCGACCATGCCGTTAACCAACAAGATTAGATCTGCTCAGATTGCCTTGGGTTATTACTTCTTGATAATATAGGCCATGAACTCCTGCATTGGTGCGGCTAGGTTGCCTGTCTATGTGTTTCGGAGTTCACATATTATGTTTGCCGTGCTTTGTATGGGTTTTCCTTCAGATCTTGTTAGAAAATAAAATGTGTTCTTGTTTACTTATGCTTGTCCTGGTGGTTTTCTTCCTGGGTGATTGTGTGCTCATATGCCATTGGTCGATATCCATGTTTATAGAGGATGCCCACTTTTCTTAGTTTCATACCGATTCTTAATAGTCTTGCAATGCCTGCTTGGGTTAGTTCTTTGAATGAATATAGATAATAAATGTATGGGGGTTCCAATATCAAGTGTACCACCTGGTTATTGCTTACCCAACTAATACATGCTGCTTGGTGATAAAGGAAAAATAGCTAGAAAAATAATTAATAAAGTGTACCATCTGCTTATTGTTTTATACATAGTCACTTGATTCTTTTTGTTCCTCTATAGGCATGTGATCCTGTCTGCAGTGTACGGCTAGGTTGTTCGTCCGCCTGGGTCATAGGTTCTTTCCTTCCTGCCGTTGACAGGTACAAGACTCGAGCAATGATTAATGGGCAAACACTATATACACCATTCTTCTATGCTAATATGGCATGTCTTTTAAAGCCAATGTATGCTATCACCAAGTGATCTCAATATTTTCTTTCAAGCATCAAGCTTTCATGTAATGGAATGTAAGTATCTTTAAGTTGATTCTAAATCAATCTCATACACATGGTTTGAATGCTTGGCTCGCTCTCGCTTTTTGCGCCATGGTCAAATGTGCAGCGATGCCTCTGTCTAATGTTTATTGCTTCATAGTGCCTATATGTGACTATCTACTTTCTTTGCTAATAACACTATAAATAATTAATCCTAAGCTTCTTAGAACACTATGTATCATCACTAAGCATCTACCTGCCAACAATAAGTACTTATTTTCATATGTTCAATATGTACCCGAACAATATTAATGTACACTCTTTCAATGCATGGCTTACTCTTGGCCTTTGCGCCATTGGCACAACTGGTCATCTAGTGTTTATAAATAACATGATACAAATACTCATCGACAATGTCCTCAATCCCTCGGGCGACCTTTCTCAATTCTTGAACCCAAATTTCATAGGTTAGATTCTTCAGATTCTGTATGATCACTTGACAAAGAAATCCATGCATTAACCTGAGCTCCCTTCTGATCCGACCCATGCTGCCTTGAAGATCTGTTAGCTGTGTAATAAACTTTTTAAAATGTGAGCTAGCCTGGTTCATTGCTTCAGTCCCTACAGCAACGCCAAACTATATTATGGCTGACAGAATGACTGCATCAGCCATTTTCTTCTACTTTGGTACAGCTATAGCTAGGTTGCGCAGTAGGTGACTGGTGTGTCTAGAGTGATTCTTTACAGCGCGGACTACAAAGGAAATGTAGATTGCGGTAAGAAAATTATTAAGCATTAAAATAAAAATCTAGGAATTGTACAAATATGTAAAAATGAAAAATGTGCTTTGGAGGGTGTGCGCCAAGTTGCAAAAAGTACTGTAAGGGGCGCTTACGATGCCAAATAGGAGTTGGGCCATAATCACCACCGACATGGCCCACACACCCCTTTTAGTGGGAGAATTGCATCACATGGGCGGTCCACCAGCAGCGCCTTCATCGATGGGCTTGAGTGTACTAGGCCGTATATAAGCTCCAGCCAGCCGTACCGTGCATCTTGGAGAGCAACTAATTAACGAGCGCTCCTTCGGAAGCCACGCAACGATCAGCGCCACTTCGCGCGTTCTCAGCGATTCGCCACGTGTCACGCTCTGGGCGCTCCCTTCGGATTTCGTTTTTTTTAATTTTTTCACACGCGTTTCGGCTTTTTAAATGGGTTTTCCCTGGGTTTTTTCGATGTTTTGGTTTTCCACCGGTCTTTCCTAGCTTTTCGACCAAAAAAAATATTGGCACAATAAAATACGTTTTCTTTTTCCCCTTTCGTGAGAGTCACGGTTATTTTTCCGTGAGAGGCACGGCCATGCCTCTTGGAAACGGAAAAAACACGTTTTCTATTTTTTTTTTCCTTTCGCGAGAGGCACGGCTTTACTTCCGCGGGAGGCACGGTTGTTCTTTCGCGAGAGTCACAGCCATGCCTATTGGAAACGAAAAAAAATGTGTTTTTTGTTTTTTTTTCTTTCGAAAGAGGCACGGTTTTGATTCCGCGAGAGGCACAGGTGTGCTTTCGCGAGAGTCACGGCCGTTCCTCTTGGAAACGGTAAAAAAACGCGTTTTCTGTTTTTTTCTTCTGCGAGAGGCACGGTTTTGCTTCCACGAGAGGCACGGTTGTGCTTTCGCGAGAGTCACGGTCGTGCCTCCTCGGAAGCGGAAAAAAACGTGTTTTCTGTTTTTTTTTCTTTCGCGAGAGTCACGGTTTTTCTTCCGCGAGAAGCACGGTTGTGATTTCGTCAGAGGCACGGGCGTGCCTCTTTAGGAAAGGGAAAAACCCATGCTCCCGGTTCGGTTTTTTTGTCCGATTTTTTTGTCGGGTTTTTTTCGTGAAGAAAAGTTCATCAAAACCTATCAACATGGGATATAGTTTTGAAGATCTTGACGTGAGGAATCTAATAGCGAAAGCGGTTCAAGATTTGGACGCATGGTTTAAGAGATAAAACGTTTTGAATAAACAGATCTACGATAAGAGGGAAAACTCCCAGGTTGCGACAAGTGGCACACATGCAACGCGCGAATTGTCGCAACCTGGGGAATTGGAATGATCTTCGCAACGAGTTCTCCTTAACTAGTGATTTCGTGCATCTTGAGCCGATTTCTTTTCTTTTTTGGGGTGGAATTCTAGTGAACAAAACTTTGGACATACTGTCGTGGAATTAACACGGCAGATGTCCTTAGTGTCAGGACTTAGTCGCGAGGCCAATGCATCTATGTGGTAGCTTGAGAGGGGTTGATCGGGACGAGAGACGCAACATACAAGACAAGGATTTAGACAGCTTCGGGCCCCGGGAAACATCATCCGGTAATAGCCCTACATGTTGTTTGTGGCTAGATCTCATTATGCTCATGAGAGAGTCGCCGTAAGCCAGCTCTCCTCTTTGTGTCTAGCCCTAGATATTGTTTCTTGTTTTTCATGTACCTCTTTGGGGTGCCCTGCCCCTCCTTATATAAGTTAGAGGGGCGGGTTACATGTGGAGTCCAAATAGGATTAGGACTAGCCTATCTTCTACTACAAGCCGGATACAAGTCCGGGTCTTGATTCCTTGTGAGGGAGATATTCCTCACACCTTTCCTCTTAAGCCGGCCTACCATAACGTAAGCCGGCCTTCTGGGCCTTGAGCCTCCTGGGCCCCTGGGTCTTGTCGCTCCTCTGATCCGCTTGCCAGGTTACCCATAAGTCGCCAGGATCGGGCGGGTCACTTAGTGTGTCGTCCCGTCAGGACAGGTCATTAGTGAGTCGCCAAGTCCGGCCGGGTTATATTTCCGGCCGGTTACACCGCGGGGTATATCCCCGACATTAGCCCCCAAGTTTACCTTGGATTTATCCATGGTAAACTTATGCTGCAAAATAAACACAAGAACAAATTTGACAGGTTGTGCTCCGGGTTAAGAATTCTTGTAAACCGGCACCTGAACATCCTTAAGTCTTTGTCATTTTCTTCTTCTAGAAAATCCAGGTCAATAAGCCAGCTTCATACTCAATTTGCTGACATTGGTTTCACACCGAGAAATATTGTGAAGAATAATCCACTTGAGTCGGCTTCCAGAGCGCCGGCTTAAGAAATATTGGTCTTGAAATACTCATCTAATATTCAGCCGGTTTGAAGATGTAAAACATGCCGGTTTAATATTACCAAGATTGCCGAGTTATATAACAGACGATGCCGGGTCATAATTGTTGTTAACATCGGGTCATGCAATTGATCTTCCTGATTTGCTCAAAACTGATAATTTGAAGATGTTCCTCCTTATATATGCATAATACCTGTAGCCCCCAAGTCTTAAGAGGAGAACATAGTGATAGCTTAAGACTTGCTCCAATATAAGTGTTGCAACCAAAGAAGAAATCCGGTTTGTTCATCTCAGTCATTAGGCATAAACTGAATATTCCACATAGGTAGCCCCCAAGTTCCGGGTTGTCATGCTTGCAGCAACCTGGGACTTGTAATTGCCTTATGCTCATAAAAACTTCAACCAGTGTAGCCTCCAAGAGCCGGGTCATTATGCAATAATGAGCAGGGACTTTATAAATATGATCATGTAGATTTGAACAGCAATGTTTAGCCCCCAAAGGCCGGCTCAGTAAGATAATATTGAGCTGGTACTTTATATATACTTCTTTGAAAAGAATATCATATAATGTAACCCCCATCATGGGGCGTGAACCCACGTCTACAAGGTTGAGAGCTTTGGGCTTTACCAACTGAGCAGTGGATCTCTTCAATAATAGATGAAAATTTGTGTACCCTGAATTGTTGACAGGAGCAATTGGTATCCCCCAAGGGCCGGCTCATTATAATGTGATGATTCGGGTCTTCAGTAAGATGAGCAAAAAAATGACTTTGCATTAGCCCCCAAATGTCATGGTGCATGCTTGCAGCGACATGAGACTTGCATATTTGATATGATCTCAACTCGAATAATGTAGCCCCCAAGTGTCGGGTCGTAAGCCTGCAGCGACTCGGAACTATTCCTTTCATTGTAGAATAAATCATATCCATTGGTAAAATAATAGCCGTTGCGCTAAAGCGACTTTGAATACCTCAATCATAACATTGGTTGTTGATAATCACAATAGAAATCCAGCCATGTTGGCTATTCAAGATTTGAATAATATAATCCGGTATAAAAACCTCAATCATTCAATATCATCATGAAAAATCCAGACAGTTTTGGCTATTAAAGATGTGAATACCTCATCGGTTGACAAGTAAATCCGGAGTTTAAATACCTGGCGGCTCTTGGCCAATGACGACTTAATGCGCATTCATTGTAAGCCGGAATTTTTGTAACCCGGTGGCCTATAGCCCTTGAGAAAATTAATAATTGATAACACTTTTGAGACACCAATTTCAGTGATGAGCTTGGACTGAAGCATTTATATAAGTCATAGTTCTGCAAATCCTACACAGAGTTTAAACAACATATGCCCTGGCGACTTAACGTTAAGAGCCAGGGCAGGTACCACCCAAATGTAGTCTTATCCTGCACACAAGTAGATCATAAGATCCCTATGATCCTTTGAATGATACCGCCGGATTATGTGACCCGGACAGTGAAGTTGATAACTCAACTCTGTAAGAGCCGGCACATATGATATTTGTGACAACTCAAATACTTGCAATTGTATAAAAATGGATAAAAAATAGCCTTCTGATTCGAATACGATCAGTAAACCGTTCCAAAGGGGTTAAGCTAAGATTCGAATACGATATATAGCCCCCAGTGGCGTTGGCGATGCCGATCAAAGTGGGTATCGACAGCTATGTTCCCTTTGGTTCGAATACGACCTATGTTTAAACAGGAAGCCCCCAAATGACCTTAAGAGTTGTTTAGTGACGCTGATTCGAATACGATCCACGTCGATTTCCAAAGGAGTTGAGCTATGATTCAGATACGATCAAGAAGCCCCCAAGTAGGTTCAGCAGTTTGCTAATCAAAAGGGTATCGACAGTTATGTTCTCTTTGGTTCGAATACGACCTATGTTTGAACAGGATACCTATGTTTGAACCGCGCATCATGGAAGCAAGTTCTTTTTGGCACCCTTTAATCTTTCTGAGAACTCGAACTTGCGAGAGATTAATTCTTTTTGAACCGGAAGTTTAAACCGGATTTGAAAGCTTCAAAACTTTGAGAGATATAAATTTACCTTGAGCCAGATTTGAACCGGATTTGAGAGCTTCAAAACCTTGCAGTAAATAAATTTCCCTTGAACCGGTTTTTAAACCAGATATTAAGAGTGTTAGTGCTTTGTGGCAGAGAGATGTCTCTTGAACCGGATTTTAAACCGGAGTCCTTCTTTTTAAGCCGGAAATTTTCTGACGGCCTTTAAATTTTTCACCAATATAGCGGTAGCCTCTGGAACCGGGTTACCTTCCCTCCAATGACCCGGAGTTCTTGAATCCATTGAAACCGGCTAATTTTGCTGAGCCGTACCGTTGTAGCCCCCGAGTCTCAAAATGACTCGAAGAGTTGGCTTGAGATTCTCCACATTTGACCATAGCAGAAGGTGTATATCATTGGCGTTGATAACGCAATGCGAATCCACAGAAGGTTGAGGTTACTGTTGCGGGTTATAAATGATCCCGTATGAACCGTGTCAGCAATTCGGCCAATGGTTCCTTCCAACTGGCTGTTTGAAGTTAACCAAACCGTAGTGGCGGCGACTTGTGCGTCTGCCCATTGAGCCATCTAGTGCAGACGGCGGCTGATAATACATGATAATTTGCCTCTAATTTGTTGGAAGAAAACCGGGCTTCCCAAGCAGTGACTTGCTCATACTCAATAAAGAGCTGATGCAGACAGGTGCGGCCCGATGTGTTGATGTAGACCCGGCCGTGAGAGACGGACGGTAAAGACGTCCGCAACATCCGAGGCGGCACAGACAGATGAACCAGCCGCGGCGCTGTAAGCCGGTGCGGACGGGCAAGCTGTCTTCCTTGTTATAAGCCGGCGTGGTCGTGAGAGATGGCCACGATAGTGTAAGACGGCGTGGGAGTCCGTTGAGTAACGGTGACCACATGTGCCAAAAGACGTTGGCGTGCCTCCATCTCATGGTATAATGTCACTTTTTGTCATAAATAATTGCCCTGCATAAACAATATTGCAGACCAAGGCAAAGATAAACTATTTTTTTGACAAAAAAAACATGTGCTAATAACAAACTTGGATGGATATCACCTGATTTGTTTGGACGACGGATGACCCATTTATCGCGATAGAGGTAGCTCAGACAGACCAGCGACTCGATATAGTTCCGGTGGCTCAGGTAGGCCGGCGACCCAATATAACCCCGGCGGCTCAAAGCAGCAAGGGCGGCTCAACATGGCCCCGGCGGGTTGACATAGATTAAGCTGTACGGGCAGCGACTTGCGCACACCTGTTCCATCAGTAAGCGGGCGCTGACGCCGGTGCGTGATAGTACTGACGTACACTTTATAGGCACAACATGGCCCTACCTTTGCTGCACATAAAAATATACAGACCAAAGTAATTGTTCTTTCATGAAAAAATAATATGTGCTAATAAAATATACTTTAGATGGATAGCACCTGATCCATTTAGACTGGAAATAACCCGCCATGAAATCGATGATCACTAGGTGGAGTTGAAGTCGCTCACGGGTGAACCGGCTGCGGCGTGGTAAATCGGTGCGGACGGGTGAGTCAGCCGCAACGTTTGTAAGCCGGCGCGGACACGTGATCCGGCCGCGGGCTGGACGGGCGAGTCATCCGTGGCGTTGTAAGGCGGCACGGATGGGCGAGTAAGCTGGCGCGTTTTGATGTAAACTGGACCGCGACACGTGTGCCCATGAAGCCACGTGGCACAGCTGAACGTGCCTCCACGGTATAACACCACCTCTTTTTCTTTTAATATCCGTCCTGATTTGTCCGTATGACAAATGATCCGCATGTGACATCCGTAGATAGCCTTTCAGTACTGTTGCTTTGGTCCTTATATTTATCCAAAGGATTTTTCGTTTGATCCCCTTGAGGACCTCGCGAGCTGCTGTCGTAGCTCTTCTCCTTTATATCTTGCTGATCCTTAACAAATACTTTATTCAGATGACCTCAGGCATCAATACTGGTCTTCATCTCTGGATGGATGTCAGTTCTCCACAAGTAATAATATCTGACGCCGTGGTGACCTAGCATGACCCCAATGCATGCGCTCTTGTGATCCATTGTGTGTTCAACGCTTTTCCTGCTTGTTTTTTCTTCCTTGGCGAACTGTTGCATCAAGGGCGTCGTGGCTTCAGACGTGTCAGTGGGTTGCTGCAGCGGATAGCATGGATGAAGCGAGCACCGCGATGGTGACCATGGACGGCAGCTCGAAGTGAGACGTCAGGCGGCTCACAACAGAAAGCGAGTCCCGCTTGAGGCTGCAGCTGTAAGTTTGCGCGGATGACAGAGTCCGGATCGTAGCAGAGGCCGTACAAAGTCTGGGTCGTAGAAACGGTGGCTCAGACGGCAGAAACGAGCCGGCGCCGGAGTACAGCAGCAAAAGCATAAGGACGGGTCAACGGCCGAGGCAAACCGGGCGGCACAGCAGTAGATGGAAAGCCGGGTCAGGTGAGGCTTGATCAGCCGTAAACAAGATCGCCACTGCGGCAGGCGGGTGGCTACAGCCAAAGCAGTAGAGGCGAATCCAGCAGCGGTGCCGGGTCATCGCAGCGGGTCGGAGGGTACGGCTAGGTGACTTGCGACCGGCTCGAAAACAAAGACCGAGGCGGAGACCAATCCTTCCAGTTGCTATTCGTAGTAACCTTTTTCGTTGCAAATCGGCAACTCGCTCGCGCTCACAGAGGTGGAAGAACGATACTCGCACACACGCTGAAGCTTTTGCACTGTGCCCAAAACTGGCTCACAGCTTTTCTATTTTTCTCTTCATCTTATTCAGGGCTTACAACGCGGATCGCCGGCTGACCCGGCTCCATCGCCACGCCGCACTACGATCACACCATCCCATGATCTCCACGGTGTGGCCTAACAAACCCAGCGCTAGACCCTTGGTCGCAGCGTGGACGCAGCATGCCTCTGACCCAAAGTAAATCATAATGATTAAGCAAACTTGATGGGCCTACCAACTAATGTAGCCCACTAACAGAAAAGCAAATATCCTAGCAACGTGATTAACACAAGAAATCATCCCCTTAAGCACGGTGCTTCCTCTTGAGCTCGATGATCCCCATCTTTTGTCGCAGCTCCAAGAACCTGACTCGCCCCAATGGCTTCGTCAGAATATCGGCCACCTGCTCACTTGTGCTCACGTGCTCAACCTCAACTTGCCCGTTTTCAACACACTCTCGAATGTAATGATATCTGAGATCAATGTGTTTAGTGCGCTCATGGAACACCGGATTCTTACTCAGACCTATGGCAGACTTGTTGTCAATCAGCAGCCTCCATCTGTCAGGTTCAGCCTCTTGAAGATCAGCCAGCAACCTGCTCAACCAAACTCCCTGGGAAGCTGCAAGTGCGCCTGCAGTATACTCTGCCTCGCAAGATGACGGTGCAACTATCCTTTGCTTCTCTGATGTCCAAGAAATCGGACTGCACCCGAGGAAGAAGAAGATCCCCGATGTGCTCTTCCGATCATCGACATCGCCGGCGTTATCACTGTCACTGTACCCCATCAATTCAAGCTCTCCGTCAGTATGCTTCTCATATCTCAGCCCATAGTCCGCCATCCCGCTGATGTACCGAAGTATATGCCTGACGGCTGCCATGTGTTGTGTGGTTGGTGATTCCATGTACCTACTGACGATGCCCACTGCATAGGCAATATCTGGCCTTGTGTTGACAAGGTATCTGAGGCTTCCCACCACGCAATGATACGCAGTGGCATCCTCTGGCGAGCTGCCATCTTCCTTTGACAGGCTAAGTTGATTCTCCATGGGTGTAGAGCGCGGATTGCACCCCTTCAAACCAAAATCCTCGACGATCTTGCGGGCGTAGCTGCTCTGACAGATCGTGATCACCGTCCTGGACTGCCCCACTTCTACACCGAGGTAGTACGAGAGCAAACCAAGATCACTCATGCTGAACCTCTCCATCATCTGGGCCTTGAACTCTTTGATCTTGTCAACATGGCTGCCGGTGATGATCAGGTCATCTACATACACCCCCACAAGCAGAGATGCATCTCGGGCCAGCTTGCGGTAGACGGCGTGCTCGTATGGGCTGCGCTCGAACCTCAGCTCCAGTAGGGTGGCATCCAGCTTGGAATTCCAAGACCTCGGCGCCTGTCGCAGACCATAGAGCACTTGCGCAGGAGGAGCACGCTCCGGCCGCGATCCACGCCGTCGTACCCCGGTGGCTGCTGCACGTACACCTCCTCGACGAGATCTCCATTGAGAAACGCCGACTTCACATCCATGTGATGTACTTCCCAGCCGTCGTGTGCCGCTAGTGCGAGCAGAACACGCACCGTCTCCATCCGCGCGACCGGCGGGAACACTTCATCATAGTCAATGCCATGCCTCTGTGCATAACCCTTTGCCACTAAGTGAGCTTTGTACTTGATAGTTTTACCTTGGGGATCTTTATTCACCTTATAGACCCATTTAAGGCCTATGGCCTGGTGGCCACTCGGGAGCTCAACAAACTCCCAAGTCCGGTTCTCTGTGATCGCCTTCATCTCGGCGTCCATGGCCTCCTTCCAGCATGCCTCGCCCAGGGCCTGCTCGACGCTGGCTGGCTCCTCCGCCGCAACGAGGCACAACCTACTGTACTCCAACGTGACAGGCTGGGCGTGCTCGACGGCGTCCTCCACGGTGCGGTACCGAATAGGGGCACCGTCTGTGTCGTACGTCTCGCCCGTGGGTGGTGTGACGAACTGCACCGGCGAGGGTGTGGCTGGTACTCCTGGTGTCGGTGGCGTGGGCGTCGACGGTGCAGGCGTGGGTGGAGCTGAGCCTCGAGTGTGCAGCTCCCCGCTGTCGCAATGGACATCAGTGGTGTCGACGTGGTACTCCACCGTGAACGTGCTGGCCGCCGCACCCGTGGTCACCGCGTCAGGTGCACCGCTCCATTCCCAGGGAACATGTTCCTCGAACACCACATCCCTGGTGATGTGCAGCTTGCGTGCTGCCGGGTCGTATACCACTAGTGCAGAACCGGGCTTTAGTGCCGGTTCGTGACGACCTTTAGTGCCGGTTGGCGAACCGGCACTAAAGAGTGGGGACTAAAGGACCCCCCCCTTTAGTACCGGTTCGTCACGAACCGGCGCTAAAGTGCAAACACGTGGCACGAGCCAGACCCGTGTGCGTGTAGGACATTAGTACCGGTTGGTAACACCAACCGGTACTAAATGTTTGGGTGTTTTTTTTTAATTTTTGCTCTAATTTTGTGTTTTCAATTTGGCTTTGTTTTCAATTTAATTCTTTTTTGTTTGCTGGTATTTCACGATACTACAAATTGTACACGTTATGCATATATATTAAATAGATTTTCTCGTACGTAGAACCGCATATATATATATAATATCATCGAATGTCTCACAGCCAACACCATTAACTATTCACACATACACATGTATATACATATACAATTTCTCCTACATGTTGCCTTGGTGCCTTCGGAGCACGATGACAAGTGGTTCATGGGGGCCGTAGCGGGTAATAGTATTCTCCTTTCGGATCTATGACCTGGTAGAGCAAAAATCCGGCTATTTCCTCTTGAAGTGCTTGTATGCGGTCCGATGGTAGGAGCTTATCCCGCACCGATCTGAACTGTTAAGGAGATCAATATGCATGTGTGTTAGTTGTGTGACTAGATATCGATAATGGTGTAAATAATGTTCTGACAAAAACGTATCCAGTCCTGTCTATGAGATCTGCTCCTTTCGCACGTCATCATGCGAATGTTCTCGCAAACGTAGAATGCACACAGATTATTCCCCGACGCCTGCCTCAGGGCCTTTACGAGAATGGAATTGAATCAGATAATTATTAATCAAGCATGATAATTAGTTAATGATATTGAAACAAGAATTAAAGAGATGGTAGAGCTAGCTAGTACTACTTAATTACTTACCTTGGGTCGATGCCAAAACAACTTTTTTGGCCACGTGCCTGGAGTCACCTTGATGAACTTTGCTCATGCCCTGCCCGCCGGCAAAGAAAATTAATAAAGGGGTTATTAAATAGTTCATATCAGGAACTAATAGTTAATAATGATTGAAATAACCTGTTGACTATCCCCTTCACGATGGTGTAGTCTTTATCTTCTTTAGTCAGTGAGTCCAGTAATTCAACTTTTCCTTCCTCAAGTTTAATGTCTAACAAGACCCAGTGCCAACTGCATACGCACACGTTTGCATGTCTTAATTAAGCGGGCATGCGCATAAAATTAATCAACTATTGTAAACTGTATACACTTAATTATTAACATCTAGCTAGCTAGTAAGCAAAAACAGAATTTGTAGTACAAGACAGTGTGACTCACGGGAAGTTGTAAGAAAGTAGTATATCTTCATTGGTATTGAGGCGCTTCAAGAACTCTAGCATGCTTTCCTCTACTTCAGCTTGACAATGTTTAATCTGTCATATGTCCTCATTAATGGTATTTGGGTCAATGAACCCAATGCCATAGTGTCCAGATTTTTTCATTTCATACATCTTCATCCTGCATATAATACCACAGAAAAATAATATAGTTAGGATAATTACATGTAATGATTGATCAAAATTATCACTACATAACTAGCTTGAGACTTAGATTACAGAAAGAAATCACTTACAGACAATAGCAACTGGCGATAGACTTGTCGAGTGCGTCTTGATTAAATAACTGAAATAATGCTCATGCTTGACATTCACCATGAGGGACTCTCGATTGGAAATCTTGGTAATGTTCATGTACCATTGATGCAATTGATACATTCTCGTTGGGAGGTCCTTGACCTTGTCTGGCCCGGACATATTGCCATGCTATTTCCGATTCTTTAAGCGCAGGCATGGGCTTGATTTCGAGGAGTTGTCCAACAGAGATATTAAGCATTTGAGCATGCATTATATGATCCTCTGTTATTACCACATCGCCATGCTAGGGAACGCTAATGGTTTGCCCACAATAATATTTGGCGCGCGTACTAATCCTCTCTTGTGTTGTTGCCACAACAAGCGGGGGGATCGCTTGCGCCGCCTGTTCTCCCAACTGGGGAACGGTTTTCCCGCATTTTTTGCCAGCTGCTTGTTGGCTCGAGCTTGAGCTCGCTTCCTTCTGTAGTCGTGCTCGATGTGCCTTCCTGATTTGGCGCTCATAGTCCGAGTCAACAGGCTTGGGAGCTGGTTCTCTAGCCATACGAATGAAGTGGTCAATTACTTTCTCAGGCACTTTCTCCTTTGGCGGCGGTGCCGGTTTCGGTCCAAAATGGGCGTCCACTTGGGCTTGCACTATGGCTGTGTTTTGCTCCTTAGTCATGTTGTAAGGCCTCTAAGGAAGAGGAGCGAGACTTGGACCATATTTATATCGCTTGCCTTCGCCTGTACTTCCTGAACTACCTTGACTCGTACCGCTACGCACCAAAGCTGCAGGATGTCTCTTCTGCGATTGCTGAGACGCCGGAGACGGCTGACGTGGAGTTGGACCAGGAGAAGTGGCATGACGATGTGCCGGACTTGAAGCAGGAGGTGTGGCCTGACACGGTGCCGGACTTGCAACCGGAGAAGTGGCATGACGCTGTGCCGGGCTTGAAACCGAAGGAGTCAGCTCACGCGTTCGGGGACTTGGAGGAGGTGGCGGACTTCGAGGAGTCGTCTCACGCGTTCGTGGACTTGGAGAAGTGGGAGTCTGCTGACTCAGTGGCGGACTTCGAGGAGTCGGCAGACGGCGCGATGTCGGTGGACTTCGAAAGATGATGCAATCCTTTCTCCATAGGATGATACGATGTGTGGCCTCTCCCAGTGTGCGCTCGTCTTCAGCTACAGGAATGTCAAGCGTTAGCCCCGAATATGGGTCCACCACTTCATCAACCATGACACGAGCATAGCACTCTGGAATCGGGATGCAATGGTAGGTTGCTTCGGGGGTAACTGGAAAAGCAACGCCGTCCGCCACCCTCATGGATATGTTCTTCATTTTGGAGTGTAGCTCGTAGTTAGTGTTCTCTATGATGTCATCCACAAGGTATTTATCAAGCAGTGTGTCGCCCGGGGCAGAACCAACGCTGCTTCTCAGCATGGATGGGACAGTGCTATCCAATGTTGGACGATCATCCGCTTGCTGCTCCCACTGCTGAGACCCCCTTTCCTGGCTAAGTGAGTCGATCTGCTGTTGCTGCTGCTGGAATTTGAGTGCCAGGTCCGCGTGCCTTGCTTCTAGGCCTTGAAGGCGTTCTGCGTCCTGCTTCCTCTGCTCCTCCTCCAGCTTCCTTTTCTTCTCCTCCTCCATCTTCCTTCTTGCATGGCTCCTGTAGTCCTCGTTCCATTCTAAAAAGCCCTCATACCATGGAATAACGCCCATGCCTCGTGTTCTTCCCGGGTGTTCAGGATTTCCCAGGGCGCGCATAAGCTCGTCGTTCTCTCTGTTGGGCGTGAACACCCCCCTTCGAGCTTCATCTATTGCGTCAATTATCTTTTGTTCGGCTCCTTTTAGACTTGCCTTCTTTGAAACTCCGCCTGTCTTCGGGTCCAACGCTCCCCCATGCGCATAGAACCAAGTTCTGCACCTGGGGGGCCAGTGGCGGGTAACCGGAGTGACCCCTGCATCCTCCATCTCTTGCTCAGACTTATCCCACTTAGGCAATCCCACCGCGCAGCCACCTGGACCCAGCCTATGGAACTGCGTCTTTCTTGCGGCATTTGCCTTGTTTTTCATCGACCGTTCCTCAGATATTTCTGAATCCTTGAAGGTCACGAAATCGTCCCAGTGCTCTCTTTGCTTCTCTAGTGTTCCCGTAAATTCTGGAGTCTTCCTTTCATTAGCAAGGTAGTTGGCCCATACAGTTTTCTTGTGGGTGTTGAATGCAATTGCCATCTTCTTAAGAGCAGCGGCCTTGACTTTCTCCATATCTGCTTT
Organism: Triticum aestivum; assembly: GCF_018294505.1. Lineage (NCBI taxonomy): Eukaryota > Viridiplantae > Streptophyta > Magnoliopsida > Poales > Poaceae > Triticum > Triticum aestivum. The sequence goes on along the minus strand of NC_057795.1, from coordinate 11,354,158 downwards.
AGTGAAATGATCTGGTAGGGTGAAATGTTCCATCAGAGATTTCACAAGGTCTTTTTTGGCTCTTTTGTCGACCCAAGTAAGACCTGGACATTTAGATCGGGAGTTTGTCCTTCACAAGAACACCGCACTGACGAGTCCACTTGTTCGCAATGTTCTTAGGCGTGAGGGGTTCGCCACTAGGTTTGGTGGATTCGATGTGGTACTTTACACCATCCTTCAACAATCTGACCGGGCCTCGCTTTGTCTTGCTGTTTGTAGAAGCAGATTTGCTCGATCCGGAGGGCTGAAAGAAGAAAGATCGATTCGTTAATATATCTTCAATAAAAAACATGTGATGATATGCATGCTTATATAAATATACCTCGCCGGTAGTGTTTGTTATTTGAAGATCAGCATTGTCTGTGTCATCACAAACATTGTCTGTGTCATAATCATAATCATAGTTCATGACTTCATTAGCCTGGTCGTCGAGATCGAATATCTTTTCATCACCCTCTCCGGTATTGTTAAGATATTGGGAGCCGTCATCTGCTTCATTCAGATCATCTAGCCTGTGAGGGATGCGTATGATGTCGAACAATTCCTCTTCTCTCTCTCTGCCGGTATTGTCCGCCATAGCTTTTACTTTACTAATAATACAGAAGAAATATAAAACAATTTAGTATTCAAATTACAATGCATGGATGCAATTAATCAATAAGGAAAATCTGAATCTCGAATACATATATAATCTCGAATACATCGTCGTCTTAATATATATAATCTCGAATACATCGTCTCGAATATTATATATCGAATACATCACTGTCTAGGTACCTAATAAAGATCGAGTACTACAGAAGAATCTAGGGTGCCACTCGCGGTTCCTGGGGCGCGGGCGGTGCACACCCAAAGAGAAGGAACCATCACAGGATCATATCTCCGGTCATCTGCCCAAAAAACCCGCCAAGTAGTGGAGAACCTGACGTCGTCCATAGCAGCCATGTAGCGATGGACGTGCTCATCTTCCTCCCTGACACGGCGGCGCACCACCTCCGGCGAGGACGGCTGCCTCTGCACCGAATGTGGCCCACGCGAACGCCACCAAAGAAGATCAGGGTCGACGACGGGACCCGAGGTCGGGTTCCTCTCCAAGCGGCGCGCCCCTCCAGGTAGCACCTCCCAGTGCCAGCCTGGCGGAGCCCAGTCCCGGACATGGGTCCCCTGAAGCAGGACGTCGTCGTGAACGGGGCGACGGCGAGGATGCGGGCTGAGCATATCGTCGAGAACAAATACTATATGCCCGCAAAAAGTAACATTTTTTAAATGATTGGATTATGATAACTAAAATTCTATATATATGCAAATTCTAACAATTTGACATTAATCTAATTCATCTAACTAAAACTAATTCTAAAATTTCTTGATTATATAACTAACATTTCCATAACAATTCCAATACTTATATAACTAAAAAACAGAAAAATTGCTAACCTTTCTATAAATATTTCTATAACTAAAAAACAGAAAACATTTATAACATTTCTATAAAACTTACATTTCTAATATTTATATAACTAAAAAACAGAATAATTTCTAACATTTCTATAACTAAAAAACAGAAAAATTTATAACAAACAAACTAATGTGTGTAGTGTGTGTGTGTAGTGTGTGTGTGTGTGTGTGTGGACATGGCGGCCGGGGCGAGCTCACTGGCGAG